>NC_048408.1:29308505-29311976 GCF_013103735.1 Etheostoma cragini | reverse complement strand
GAGAGAGAGAGAGAGAGAGAGAGAGAGAGAGAGAGACACACACACACACACACACACACACAGAAAGACAGACACACACAGGCAGACAAAGACACAGAGAGACACAGAGAGAGAGAGAGAGAGAGAGACAGACAGAGACAGAGAGAGAGAGAGAGAGAGAGAGAGAGCGAGAGAGAGACACAGACAGACAGAGACAGAGACAGAGAAAGAGAGACAGACACAGACAGACAGACAGAGACAGACACACTAAATTCCAGATGACAGACACAAAGCTGGTGACAAACGCGGTTCCCTTATATACACAAGAAAGGACTAAATGAACCGTTCAGAACAAATGAAGCGTCAACTTGTTCCTATCAGGTGTCTAAAAGTCCAGATCAGACGTGGCCGTCGACCTTCTGCTTCTTTCCAAATAAGCGTAGCCTACATTCTTAAAGCCAGCAGGGACGAGACGTCTCGTCCACACAGCGAGACATCGGGACTGCAACGACTAACAGCCTGCTCGCTCTACTGCCCGAGCTACAACAAGGCAGCAAATAGGAAGTTGTGGAAATAAAAACCTAAATCATTAACCGTTAATTTAAGATTAACTTTAGATATTTTAACATTAAGCACACGCACAAAATCACAGCGACACAAGCTCTATTCACCACATGAAACCAAACCTCCTCCTAACAGGGACAGAGTTAAAAACCCTTCTTCTCCTCTAGATCTTTCATTTTTAAACTGTTTTTCTACTCTCACACGTCTGTTTTTCTTCTTCTACTGAGCTAATGTACCAAACCTGTCTGACAACAACTCTTTGGAAATGTAAAACGTTCACGTAATCAGCCAAGACGAGGAAAAGGTTGTTGAAGAGTTAAAACAAACGCCACTCACCACTCCCCTTGTTGTTTCTGCTGGGGTAGACCTTGTTGAAATGCCTGTACTCCTCTGGAGGGGGGAGGTCTTCGATAGGGTGGAAGTTAAACTTGGATTCAAAATCATCTGACGGAAGAAAGCAAAAAATACAAAAATATTAATCATAACTAGAAAATTATGCATAAATTGTATCAGTGGGCCTGCTATTGGGGCACAGCCAAATAGCGATAAAACTTAATAAAAAATAGAAAGTGAAACAGATACAGACAGATTTATAACTTTTAAAAACCTGTTTAAGACCTTTGTTTATCCCAGAAACAGCTATGAAGTAGCTAGCGCTAAACCAACCAGACTCCATTTAAAAAAACAGTACTTTTAGCGTGTGTAGAGCCAACTTATTTTCACATGTAAATTGGTAAAGAATAATAATAATAATAATAATACAAAAAGAAAAACCTTAGGCAAGGCCAGGCAGCTTTATTTGTAAAGCACATTTTAGCAACAGGGCAATTCAAAGTGCTTTGGACAAAATCAGTTTAAAAATCAACAAAAAACTAAACAAAAAACTGATAAAAACGCAAGTATAAAATGTTAAAAATAAAAACATCAAGCAACAAAATTCATTCTATAAACTTGAGATTACCTTCACACTAACTAGTCCATGTTAGTGATACCTTTCGTGATCACCCTCAGTGTCTCTACCCTTCACGACTCTATTTTTAGAGACGTTACCTTCGTCTCCTCGGACTCTTCTTCACACTAATTAAGCCGATCTAGCGCTGCCCTTCGTGGCTATCCAACGACCGTCTATGGGCGATTTTCAGATCTTTTGACACTACAGAGTTACACTTTTTCTTTAAAGTGCTACCGTTCGAGTCTCTCTTTGTCTGTATCACACAACCTTTATACGTATACTTATTCCTTTTCCTCAACGAAATTCATCATAAGAAATTAAACATTAAAGAAATAAAACCGATAAAACACATGTACCATTTGAGTCTGTCTTTCTCTGTATTACATAAGAAATTAACAATAAAGCCCGGCCCCATTCATGTTTTTATTGTGGTCATGTACGTTTGTGTACTTCTGTTTCAGGCCTTCATCTTATTATGGATCCATTTCTGTTTCAGGCTGGCGCCCCTCTGACGCCCCTCTTTACACGTACACGGTTATTTTGACAAACGGAGACATTTCCCTCTGTTTGTGCCCTTCGTTAACACGCAAACGGACAAATGGCCTCTGAAAACCGGTCTTTCTGAACACCCCGGCCAGAGGGGAGATCTTTGAAAACTTTGCTTGCAAAACTGAGACAAACGGATTTGGGCAGCCGAGGGAGTGAGGAGGAGAAGAGAGAGGAAGTGATGCGTTGCTGTTGCTGCCATTTTTGTGGATTCTGATTGGCTAACGTGTGCTTGAGCCTCTCGTTACACTGCCCCCTGCAGGTTTGGCGTGCTCTTGGCAGCAGTGACAGCATATATACACGGGTACGTGTAAATTAAGACTTAACTAAAAACTGACGGCTGTGCACGCTGTCATTGTGTAAGCGCAGTTTCATTCATCAGCCTTGTTATATCCACAAAGCCGAGTTGATTGACACGTGTTTACCTGTTCAGACACCAAGTCGACCCTGGTTGAGCCGATAAACGACCCGATCCCACAGTCCAGACTCTCAGACTTCACAAGAACACTCAAAGTCCGTAAGGGCTTAGGGGTTGTCTGGCTCCATGTTGAACTTCAAAGGGCGTGAGTACACACCGAGCCCTTTCCGTGAGTCTGCATGGATCAGACCTCACCAAAGGGAATTACCCACAGTTCAAAGCGTTGTGACATTTACCGCAAAGACCATAGGGAAACCCGGAAATTACAAAAAGGTAAACAACAGCACACCACACGACCACGGAGCGGAGCGGACCTGTTGTCCAGCTTGTAGAACAAGAGTTGGAAAACATCTGGAATCAGGCTGCAGCAAGGTAACATGTGGTCTCCTGAAGTGCCGTCCCAATCCCGTTTATACCTATCTGAGCCCATGTGGACACGGACACACACACACACGGACACGGACACACACACGGACACACACCAGCTGAGATCAATGACGCCTGGGAGTCTTTAGTCCCGAAGTCCTCCCCCCCGGACCCGAACCGGAAATTCAAAGCCAGTCTGTCATGGCGGCTCGTTCTTAATACAATCTCACATTTTACTAAAATAGTTTTACAGAAACGTGTTTCTGAAAACATTTTAAGGAGAAATCAACCGAGCAGCTGCTGAATCTGTTGTTTAAAAGATTTTTGTCAGATTTTGAGAGACTAGTTCACGCTCATCCCGCTCCCTGTGTCCGGTTAGCTCTCCACCAATCAGATCGGTCATTTCAGTCAGACAACTCCAACAATTCCCGCCTTACAACTGAGCATGTCATGTCGGGCAAAAGAAAAGCCGCCGGCCCCTCTAACCTCCTCCGGACCCCTCCGGACCCATCTGGCCTCCGGCCGACCCCTCTGGGCCCCTCGGTCTGGCCTCCTCCAGACCCCTCCATCCTCCTCCAGACCCCTCTGGGCCCCTCCAGACACCTCTAATCTCCTCCAGACACCTCTAATCTCCTCCAGACACCTC
>NC_048408.1:29300516-29307285 GCF_013103735.1 Etheostoma cragini | reverse complement strand
CTAGAGACGAGGGATGGTGTTCAGGACAAAGACTAGAGACGAGGGATGGTGTTCAGGACAAAGACTAGAGACGAGGGACGGTGTTCAGGACATCACAAAAACAACAGACCAACAGTTTAAAAACAATGATGATGAAATAAACAACTGTTTTCATCATCAATTAATCTGCTGATTAATTCCTCGATTCATCAATTAATCCCATAAAATATCAGTGGAAGTCGAGAGGAACGATCACAATCTCCTAAAGACAAAGGCAACGTCTTTAAATTCCTTGTTTTATCCGACCTATTTGGGCCCTAACCCAAAAGAGTTTCCTTTTTAGGACAAAGGAAAACTGCAAATCTCTTGCAAGTAGCTGGAAAAAGGAGAATTTGGGTTATTTTTACTTAAAGAATTTCATAAAAGGACTAAATTAATCTTTAAATTAGTTGCAGATACATTTTCTGTTCATTGACTGGAGGGTTGATGAGAGCTGAAACAATTAAGCTATATTAAATTACACAATATAAGTAGATATTTTGATATGAAATTGAGAAATAAGTAAATTAATAAAATTACAAGACAGGAATGTTTTGGGCTAATTCAACAAATTGTGAGCACCTCACAAACCAGAGTTCTTCATATTGCCATAAATCAGTTAGATTAGTTGGAAAACAGATTATAGATCTAGAAAACTGTTCATATTTTTTTGGCCATTATGGGTCAAAGTCATTAAAGTGGACGCTGACTCGACACCAACAGCATGGCAGAACCTCTCGGCTCGGCTCACAGGATATATTTAATATTCTAAAAATAACCGAGATCCAGCGTTTTCATTCATAATTCATATCCCTCGTTCCTTGCTGCTTCATCTCCGACCACAGGCGTCTACGTCTGCTCCGTCAGAGACAAATGGAAAAAAAAAACAAGGTCCATGAAGCTGGAAATAACAGCTGATTCATACTCTGTGGGCTTCTCTGGCTAATGGCCCTTTAAATATTCTGCACAAGTTGGTTATTTCTAGAACCACTAAATGGTTGTGGAAGACCAGAAAGCTGAGAGTAGAAATAAAAGTAAAAGCTCAGTAGAAATAAAGAGAGAGAGTTTTCTTCTCCTCCCTCTCTGTTTGACCGGTTGCTCAATAAACTGACAGATTATCACTTCTTTTATGACGGATAGCATGAAGAATGGCACCTTTTTCTATCACCCTCCAGTCCTGTTGAAAGCATCAAAAGTAAAAAAAAAAAATTTAAAAAAGAAATCAAAGAAAAATACTTTTTTGTTGTTGTTGTTACTTTCAACGTTTTAACTATTTTTTGGCTATTTTTTGTTGATGTTTGTGGCGCTCCTTTGCGTTTTTTATGTTTTTTTATGCTTATAATTATTAACTTTTTTTATTTTATTTTATTTTTTACATATTTTCCTCGTAACTTTTAAAAAGGGGCAAGTTAGAATTAAAATTAATTTTGAGCGCTGGACAAATTGAAAAATAAATAAATAAACTGCATTTGAACCCTGATTTTTTTATTATTATATTATTATATATGACGGATAGATTTACTCCGTCCAGAGGTGAACTTTGACTTCAGCTCCCCTCTCTGTCATAAGAACACTTCTACAGAAAACATGTAAATATTATTATTATTATTATTACTGTTATTTTTGTTTTCTCTTCTGTCTTTTACTGCATTTCTTGCAAAAACGGATGCTGAAATTACAATTTCCTTGCAGGAGTCATCCCAAAAAGGTTTGATAAAGAGAAGTCCAAGTCTAAATTCATAGCAGACACTTTCAGGTATAAATAATCACCAAAATGTTTTTTTTTACCTCCAACTGGGCGTAATTTTGGCACACCTCCTTGAAAAAGGCCTCCCATTCCCATGGGCGCTCCACCTCCAAAACCTCCTCCTCCACCTCCTCCTCCTCCTCCTCCTCCTCCTCCTCCTCCTCCACTGCTGCTGCTGCTGCTGCTGCTGCCGCCTCCTGCTTCTGGTGAAAAGTTGACATCCACGTCAATATAAACAAATATGAAAGAAAGACTAGACACACATTTTAATGTTCTAATATTTGGACATACGAGGAGATACTGTGCATACGGAAAGTATGTCACGGTGTCGTTATGTTACAGCCTTTTTCCAAAAATGGAATAAATTGAGTTTTTCCCTTAAAATTCTACACATAATTCCCCATAATGACAACTTAAATTTTTTTTTTAAATGCACATTTATTAAAAATAAAATCATTTGTAGATATATATTAACAGCCTTTGCGAGAAAAGTGAAGCGCTGTGAATACTTTCCGTATGCACTGTACACTCACTTAAAGGATTATTAGGAACACCTGTTAAATTTCTCATTAATGCAATTATCTAATCAACCAATCACATGGCAGTTGCTTCAATGCATTTAGGGGTGTGGTCCTAGTCCAGACCATCTCCTGAACTCCAAACTGAATGTCAGAATGGGAAAGAAAGAGGATTTAAGCAATTTTGAGCGTGGCGTGGTTGGGGTGGGGGGGGGGGAAGCCTTGTAGATGCTAGAGGTCAGAAGAGAATGGGCCGACTGAGTCAAGCTGATAGAAGAGCAACTTTAACTGAAATAACCACTCGTTACAACCGAGGTGTGCAGCAAAGCATTTGTGAAGCCACTACACGCACAACCTTGAGGCGGATGGGCAACAACAGCAGAAGACTCCTCCGGGTACCACTCATCTCCACTACAAAAGAGGCGACAATTAGCAAGAGTTCACCAAAATTGGACAGTTGAAGACTGGGAAAAATGTGGGATGTGCATCCCACAAATCTCCATCAACTGCAAGATGCCATCCTCTCAATACGGGCCAACATTTCTAAAGAATGCTTTCAGCACCTTGTTGAATCAATATCTCGTAGAATTAAGGCAGTTCTGAAGGCGAAAGGGGGTCAAACACAGTATTAGGATGGTGCTCCTAATAATCCTATAGGTGGGTGTATATCTCCGTGTAATAGAGCTTCTCACAGTCTTCAGCAGCAGTTGTTTGAAGACCCCAAAATGGGGTTGAAAGCTACAGAAGAAGCTGCTATAGTCGAGAATGAACTTTTAAACTCACGCTGTAGAATTGTTCTGTGTACGTTACCCATATTTCATTAAGCACAAAACACAATTCTCTTTGTGTACATTTCATGATATAAGCTCATGGTTACAGTGTGTGTGTGTGTGTGTGTGTGTCTTACTCTCTATAATGGGACTGCTCCGGTCGTTGATGGCAGTGACCTTCTTTAGCCTGGCACCTTTGTGGATGTCTGACAGCAGCGCTCCTCTGCCTTTATTCTCAGATGAACTCAGTTTGGGAGGAGTCGTGTTCGCCTGCGGAGGAAGTTCACAAGTATTCAATCACACCTCCACTTCCTCTCGTCTGAACCACAGTCACGCGCTTCGTTTGTTTGGGTTCACACGGCACACTTGGAACCATAAACAAAAGCCCACGTGACTCGGTAGCTTGGTAACTTGTCATCCTGCCAGGTTGGATATTTTGACTGCAGACCCTGAAACTCTATATTTGGCTGTAATTAACCTTCTGTGATGTTCATGTAGGAACAAAAAGAGGAAAACAGGAGCTTCAGACCAGAAGGCTTCTCAAGTTCCTCCAAGAATAAGTAACCTCACAACAGATCTCTAAGAGGGAAATGTCATCTACTCAACTACTAATGTCTACTACTGTCCATCCATTGCCTCGTTAGTGTGTTCGACCAATCCAGCATCATTATTACAATGAAGTCATCGTCCTCAAGACTGGGTGAAGAACAGGAAGCTGCTCATCTGTAGGTTGAATTAGCAATATTATCTGTATTTAGATTATTTTAAGTACTTACTTTTCAATATTTATGGTAACCGGTTAATATAATTTATATTACGCTACCGACTCTTGCTTCATTACTCTAATTACACATTCAATTTAATTTTAACGTCACTTACACTGCAATATTGTTTCTTGTATCATGGCAACCGCACTTTAAAACATACAAATAACAAAAACTTGAATATAAGACATAAACATTGCAGAAGTGAGAATACTGGAAAAAAATAGATTATATATAAAATAGAATAAAAATATTGTGATGGTGTAAGATAATTAAATAATAGGTTTGAGTTACTTTTAAATGAAAAAAGTGTAAACTTCTGATTCCAGCTTCTGGAGTGTGTGTGAATATTTTCTAGTTTATTATATTATTATTATTATTATTGTTATTATTATTATTTTTGTGACAGTAAAGTGAATATGTTTGAGTTTTGGACAAAACAAGACATTTGAGGACGTCGTCTTGGGGCTTTTGGGAAACTCCGATCCACATTCTTCACCATTTTCTGACTTTTATGAACCAAACAACTCATCTATTAATAGTGAAATTAATCAACAGATTTATGAATGAAAATACTAGTTAATTGCAGCGCTACGTATATCTACAGTTATACAGATATGAGTAAGTACAGCGTCTTGGAGATAAATTCTGATACACTGAACACTATATTGGGCCAGTTTCTGCAGCTGATTGGTGTTGAACCTGCGCTGCAGTGTGATGTGCGGTGTGCGTTCAGTGGGGTCACTGACCTGATGGAAGGTGGGGGGAGGCGGAGGTCCTGGCGGAGGAGGGGGAGGGGGAGGGATAGGCATCCTGTCCCTCTGTTGGCACCGCTCTGCGCGTGGGTGGGTGGGCGGGGGTGGGGGGAGGGGGGGTAAAGTCCCGGTGACTTCACCGTCTCAGCCGAGACGACACACGCCAACTCCTGCAAAAACAACAAGTTTTTAACTGATCAAGCTAAAAAAACAAAAAAAAAAAAAACATCCTTCAAATAAACTGAAACATCTTTAACTGCACAGACTCAAGATGGCGTACATCATAATATATGAATTATGTAATGTGCACGCTGCTGTGACCTGCATGACGTGAATACTTGTTTGCTTTTTGATACCGTGAACTTAAAATAAGCATCGATAGCTCCATTTAGCTCTGAATGACGTCCTCTTGTTGCATCCTTTTCTTCTGCGATGGTGCATTGAAACCTGACTGGAGGATTACTAGTTACTATAATCATGCATACATTTGAATTAGTTTTGCAGATTCTCTGAGGATTTGGTTATAATTTGGTTGGCTGCCCTACACTGTGCAACTGACCTGTGCTGAACAAAAGTCAACACAGGTGTGAGCAGGGACACAAACGCAGGAAAGAGGAGACACAAATATCACCAGGACAAACACACCGGTGTACTTCATATCATATGTTAAGCTTTGATAAAGTAAAGTAATGCAGATAGAGAGATAGCAGAAGGTGGTCAGGTCTTCATTAGCTAGATTCCCCAATTAACCAATGTCTTTATAATTAACAAGTCAAATGTTTTGGGGGGGGGGGGGGGGTTTGATGGAGCTCAGCTTGATGTAGTGACCGACTTCATTACAGCTTACAGGAACAAGGACATAGTGTAAGCCGCTGTATTATAGCGGCAGAGTGAAAGTGCTTTATTGTGTAGAGCACAATAATAAAGTGCTTTCTATGGACGCCCGGACAGCTCAGTTGGTCAGCGCGCACGCCCATATTTAGAGCCTTACTCCTTGAGGCACCGGGTCCTGGTTTGACTCCAACCTGCGGCCCTTTGCTGCATGTCACCCCCCTTTCATGTCTTCAGCTGTCCTCTCAACAAAGGCCTAGAAATGCCCAAAACAAATGTGATTCTATGGCAAGAAACACCAAATTCCGTCTGTGTAAGTGGCCCCAACAGTGCCCAGGATAATGCACGTGATTTGTGACGAGACTGACATGAAACATGACTCAGGTGGGAGTAAAAGATCTGACAGAAAACTGTAGGAGATGTCAGAACAGACACACAAAAGATCACACTTCAATTATCACAAATTAGACAATGCTCCCTCTGTGATGGTGGACATTCTCGAATTAATCCAACATGTAGTGCTGTAACATGATCATCACTCATTTTCAATCCGTCATCATGGTTTTACATGAATAAAAGAACACCCTCACTCCACCTTTCTTGTAAGACAAACCCAGAACAGGTGAAAAGCATGAGATCACCAGGATTAGTTGCAGGATGTCTGCTGTTGGATGCAACGCTTAAAGAGAAAACAAGATCCGGAGGATGGATGCCGACGGGTTTCATTCTGCTGCTTCACAGTGGAAACAAAGGTTTGTTCACAACGGGCTCTCGAGAAAGAAATTATTGGGGGAAGGAAGCAAGCAGCTCCTGGGAAACATCACTGGAGTGAGGAACTGAGCATTTAGACATTGAGGGGCGGGAAAAAGAAGAGGTCGCTTCAAAGCGTTAGTGCGTGACGTTTTGATATTAATGACTGTCCGTTACATGCAAGCCGTTGCTAAACGAGTTGCTACAAAGCTATTTAAGACAATCAGCTCAACACAACTCCCTCTGTGTTCCTCAGCGTGACTGTGTTTAGACGATTGTGTCGTCCGGCGACTTCCACGTGCAGAAACTCTCATTTTCTGACATTTTAGAGCCCAAACAACTAAACTATCAACCAAGAAAATAACCAACAGATTAATGGACAATGAAAATAACTGTTATTTGCAGCTCTCATTATTTGACAATGTTGTAGTTCTAGTCACAGATTTTATAGACTCGAGGTAAAGACAATAGCATGTCCATATTAACACATACCTACGTTATTCCCATACCTGAAACTGCTCTAAAGGTGTCAACACAATGATTGAGGTCACTAGATCTTCCCAAACCAGTTAGCTGTCTGGGCCCATTGTTGGCTCCTCTCCCCCTCCCCCCCCCC
>NC_048408.1:29299866-29300299 GCF_013103735.1 Etheostoma cragini | reverse complement strand
GGGGGGGGGGGGGGGGGTTATTATTGCTCCTCAAGGGGAAAAAGAAATGTTTTGCATCTGCTGAGTGGACAAAGACCGAAGCCACAAAGATCCTAGTTTAAATGCATTAAGCCTGATGTTCACCCACTAACACTATTAACGCTATTAACACAACGTCATTCAGTTTGAAATTGAGATGCATCAACAAATCAACAAATAACCAGTTTGACTGATGAATCCGTGTCAGTGGTTCCTCTGCTTGGCGGGCCGCCAGGTCAACAGGAACCCTCGCCGGGCCAGGAAAATCTCTCAAATGCCCAAAATAACACCACTATTTTAACAGCAGGACGGTCGAGTGCTGCTAAATCATTTAAAAGATGTTTTTTGTGCAATGTAGGCCTTAATTTGGACATGACAGATTACTTGAAAGGGGGAGGGGGGGGGGGGGGGGGGG
>NC_048408.1:29293646-29299766 GCF_013103735.1 Etheostoma cragini | reverse complement strand
TGCTACGCCCTGCTACGTCCCGCTATGCTCTGCTATGCCCTACTACGCCCTGCTACGCTCTACTGTGCCCCGTTACGCCCTGCTACGCTCTACTGTGCCCTGCTACGTCCCGCTATGCTCTACTGTGCCTTACTACGCCGTGCTACGCCCTGCCACGCTCTACTACGCCCTGCTACGCTCTACTGTGCCCTGCTACGCCCTGCTACGCTCTGCTATGCCCTACTACGCCCTGCCACGCTCTACTACGCCCTGCCACGCTCTACTGTGCCTTACTACGCCCTGCTACGCCCTGCCACGCTCTACTGTGCCCTGCTACGTCCCGCTATGCTCTGCTGTGTCCTGCTGTGTCCTGCTACGCTGTGCCTTGTAATGCCCACAGTGCCCTGCTTTGCCATGAACTACTACAAACTACTATTTTTTGTGACTGTTCTTGCCACTCTTCATTTTAACCTCACAGGTCGTCAGACCCCGCCTACCAAGAGCCTGGGTCTGGGTCCGGGTCTGTCCCAGGTTTCTACCTAAAAAGGAGTTTTTCCTCGCCACTGTCACACTGTTGCTTGCTCTGGAGGGAACAACTAGACCTGTTGGGTCCATGTAAATTCTGGACTGTGGTCTAGACCTACTCTATCTGTAAAGGGTCTTGAGATAACTCGTTATGAATTGATACTATAAATAAAATTGAATTGAAGTTGTCTCGCCCTCGTTCTCCGTGAAGTTTTGCTAGGAGAGCACGTGATGCTGCGTTTGATGTGAAGTGAGTTTCAGATTACTTTTAGTGCTACAACTGTAAAAATGTACTCAGGTTCTTTACAACTCGGTATAAACAATATTTATAACTGCTTTAATCCAGCAGCAAGAAATGTAGTCAAAGACAATATTGACGACTGATTCATCTTTTCAATCAATAAGGAAGTCAAAAAAACATCAAAACCTACGTGTTAGAGATGTAGTAGTGCAAAGACCAGCTATAAATTTAATACTGTTTGATTTTAAGCGTAAACAACTACTGGAACATGAGTCTGGACTCCGGCAACATCTGATGGGAATTTTTCACAATAATTACATTTTAAATTTTTACTTGTTAGATTAATGCAGATTAGAAATAGAAGCTTGTTTCCTATTTTTGGAATATCTTCACTATTTTATTCGGAGATACAGCTGACGCCAAAACCCTAAAACGAGTCTGCTGCTGACATAAGCATGTTAGTAAAACCCTGAACAGATGTAGGAGTAATTGAGCCTCTTTAAAAGGGATCAAAGAGGACAAAACAAAGTCCCCGGATACAGAAGACTTGGTGTTAAGTCTGTCCTCTGCTCGTCTTCTGCCCCGGTAACAGAGACGGTGAACTCATTAAATAAAGCTGTTGCCCCAGTGAGGCCAACGAGAGCCTGATGTAGGTCTAGGTGGTGGAGAGCCTGATGTAGGTCTAGGTGGCGGAGAGCCTGATGTAGGTCTAGGTGGCGGAGAGTGTGAGGTAGGTCTAGGTGGCGGAGTGCCTGATTTAGGTCTAGGTGGCGGAGAGCCTGATGTAGGTCTAGGTGGTGGAGAGTGTGATGCAGGTCTAGGTGGTGGAGAGTGTGATGCAGGTCTAGGTGGTGGAGAGCCTGATGCAGGTCTAGGTGGCGGAGAACGTGAGGTAGGTCTAGGTGGCGGAGAGTGTTTTTTCCGTTGTTAATTTCTAAAGAAACAACGATGTGTAACAGGGCTCCATTACCTTGTATCTCATGTTATGGCTTCGTAGCAGACGTCTTTTGTAAAAATTAGGCTAACGGTTGTGTCATAACCACACGACTTGCTGTCGCATAAACAACAAATTACCATATTGTCAGGAGAAGCTCGCAGACAGTGTGGACTTCCATCAGCTGCTTAGGTTTAATTACTAATGTTAACTAGCATGTTAGTTAGCAATAATTAGCCTGTTCCTATGTCAATGTTAACTAGCATGTTAGCAATAATTAGCCTGTGTCTATCTTATCTCCTAACGTATATCTACGCTCTCCGTCTCTACTGATTGGGAATGATTGAGATTTCTCTTGCACAGCTACCAGAAGACTTACAACTGTCAGACAGGTTGCTCTCTTTGGTGAATTCTATGGTGAATTCCCTGCTACATGAAAATAAAGAAGATGGCCGCCTGTTGCTGGCGAACAGCGGCCTTTCCAATCGGCTTTGGCCGCGACTTTGGACGACTCGGAGTTAAGCTCTGACGTCATTCTTAAAAAAAAGGAAGATGTGTTCTGAGTTTTGCCGACTGGATTCGGCACAAGTTGAATCCATCAACTACCCCTGCTCTGGTTGGTTGGAGCGCTGTCCTATCGCGTGCAGAGGGAATTTGAAAGACAAGCATTTATCCCGCCCCTCGGATTGAGCCCAGCCAATGAGGAGCTTCCAGACCCAACATCTGGATGATGTGGGTCTGGGAGCTCCCAGACCCGACATCTATACAGCGTAGTATCGCAATATTTTCAGTGGTAATACTGTCTCAATACACAGGCGCCAAGTATCCATCTATTGTTATATATATTATATACGTGTTGGTCAGTTTGTCTGCTCGCCAATCCCATTTTGAAGCAATAAAACTCAAGTGATATAAACAAAATGTTTCTTTTTTTAGAAGAAACAGATGTTGACAAAGTTTCCTTTTGGGGGACGTCACTTGAAACTGGGAAAAATAAGTTGAAAAAAAAGGTTATAAATTGCAATATATATATCGCAGAATATGTTTGAAATCGCAGTAATATCGTATCGAGGCTTACATTTTGAGATGATATCGTATCGGGAGGAATCTGGTGATCCCGCCCCCCCCCCCCCCCAATGTCATATACTTTCCTAATATCGTGCAGCGCTAATATGTATTACCACAAACACACAAAGCCAACAACAGGCCCGACATTTGACCCACAGAACCTTTGGTTTTGGTTTTTACTTCTACTTTGGTCATATTTTATAACAGAGATTTCACAATAAAAGCATAAATAACAAACAGGCCTACAAAAAAAGATACATTAAAACATAATATGTCCATATATTATAGTGTCAATCTATCTACATATTCATCCATCTACATATGTATCCATCTATCTATCTACATATTGATCCATCTATCTATATATTTATCCATCTATCTATCTATCTCATAATCTGACTAAACCCTTCCATTCAACATTAAAAGGAAAGAGGGTTCATTAAGTAGGTCAGGATCTCTGATGGTTGGTCTCCATTAAAGCCGTTTTCTCACATCAACAGCCTGAAGTTGCACAGGGAAATACAACCATGGAGGGAGGGGGGGAGTGGAGGGGAGGGGGGGGGGGTGCATGAGGAAGTAGGAAGTTGGATGCTTCTGTGGTTTAAGGAACTACAATGAGCTAAAGGCCTGCGGCTCTGTGTGTGTGTTTCGAGGCTTTTTAGGGCACTTTGAGTCCAAGAGAAACAAGAACATATCCTGCTTTGTGTGCTGCAGCTATTTTTATAGAACATATTAAATATGAATCATGTTGTTGTTTTCCGCAAGATAAGAACATGCAAACTGAGTGACATAGATCCAACGCTTGACTTTAACTAAGTAGATTTACTTTTAGGGGGGATTTAGGGGTGCAGGTCCCTGCACCCCTAACCCTGTATAGATCTGAGGCTGCTGTACTTTGAGTATTCCCATTTTGTTTTGCAGCTTTATGCTTTTACTTTTCTACATCTCAGGTCAATAAAACTGTACTTTTTATTGCATTTACTGCACGTTACATTTGTCTGACAGCTTCATATCTAGTGAAAACCTTACGTATCTTCCAGATGGGTTGATGTTGAATGTTTGTGTTAAATATCCCGTATCTTAAGCTAAGTAAAATCTTTAAAAAGTACCTTTGATCAGCTGGAAAATGCATCCTCACAAAGCCACAAACGTGGCTGTTTTTCTGACACCATGAAAAACTGACTTTATAGACATATTAAATATTCATTGTGGAGTAAAACCTTCCCAAACCAGTGTTTTTCCTCTTAAATCTGAAGTTTCTGGATTCATATTCCTGCTGCATTAATGTGCATGTTGCATTTTCCTGCTGTAGATGTTAAATGAGTACTTTAACTTTTCATACTTCACGTGCATTAATGTCGTGATCACATACTTTTACTCAAGTAAAGGGTTTTGAATGCAGGATTTTTTACTTGTAATTTCACAGTGTGGTATAAGTACTCAACCCTTGTGTTGTCTTCTCTGGCGACCTGCAACTTTTTGTTTTTCGGGGGTCCAAATGTGAAGAAAAAAAATCCAACGTTTTGGTCGTATTTTTCAACATTTTTGTTTTGTAGATTTTCTGATGTTTTTAACCACTTTTCCTGGCATTTTTGTAAGATTTTCCCAACATTTTTGTGACTTTTCTGGACGTTTTAGTCACTTTACCTGGCGTTTATTAAGATTTTCCCAACATTTTTGTGACTTTTCTGGACGTTTTAGTCACTTTTCCTGACGTTAATTAAGATTTTCCCAACATTTGTGTGACTATTCTGGACGTTTTAGTCACTTTTCCTGACGTTAATTAAGATTTTACCAACATTTTTGTGACTTTTCTGGACGTTTTAGTCACTTTTCCTGACGTTAATTAAGATTTTCCCAACATTTTTGTGACTTTTCTGGACGTTTTAGTCACTTTTCCTGACGTTTTTATAATTTCCTTTCTGTGCTTTTTGACATTTTCTTCCCACGTTTTTTTTTAAAGTTCTATTATCAGTTTTTCTCCAAATGCTATAAATTAAGAATAAAACTGATATATTTATTTTACTTGTATGGAACCATCCACATCATTTTGGTTTTAAACAAACCCGCGTTTCTGATGTAGAAACCTTTTGAAAACGGGTCAATTTGACCCGGTCACAGTACCGGATCTGAGTCCTCCTCCACTTGCTGCATGAAGCCCAGTAAAACAGGATTTAATCAGGCCTGGGCAGGTTGTTCAGCCGCTCCCAGGTGAAGGAGCACATACCTGGCACTACGTTCAACTAAGGTGGAGTAAAGTTAGCTTCGTACTCACCCTGGGTCGAAGAAGTGGACGTTTGACACTAATAATCTAAAGATAATAAAGCTATCCAAAGACAATAATCTCGTCCTCCAAAACAACATGAATGGAGAGTGCCGTGGTGGCGAGTCCTTCGTCGGTGCAGTCGGTTGGGAGGGTGCTGGCAAGTCCCGGTGATGTAACTTAACGCCACCAACCAAAAAAAAACAAAACAGGTTAGCCGGCTAACGTTAGCGGCGCGCGCCGTCGACGGTTACCTAGCTCGGCTAGCGGCAGTTAACACAGCGGAGCTAGCCGCGGTTAGCTAGTTAGCATCGAGCTGTTTACTTCCCAGCTGTCAGTGTCAGCGCAGTCCGAGTGCCCGTACGTTGTGTTTCGAGACTTCTTTGAAACAACGAAGCGTTTAAGAGTCACTTTTGATAGTTTCCGGGTAGCTACGGCCAACTTTACCCGCACTCCTGACTCGCGAGCAGTGCCATACTCGCCGTTGACACCGTTTTATCGGTGCCTTCTCGGAAACCCGGAAACGTACCGACACAAAATGGAGGCCGAGCTATCATACGCGCTGCATTAAAGTGCTGTCGTAAATGGCAGATTCCAAACTCCAACTTTATTTTGAAGGCTTTTAAGATAAGATAATACTTTATTCATCCCACAGCGGGGAAATTCCTTAGGTACAGTAGCATTCTCAACAATAACAGCAAAAAAACAAACAAACAAGTAAACACAAGAAAGACAGGCAAACAATAGACAATGTGCAGAAGGTAGACTGAAGTAAAGTGGCGTCTAATAAAGGTTTTGTAAAGTAAAGTGCGGTCGCCATAGTACAAGAAAACAACAATATTGCAGTGTAAGTAAGTGACTTTAAAATTAAAGTGAATATGTAATTAAAGTTATAAAGCAAAATTAGGTAACCATAACATGAGTTATATTCACCAGTGACCATGAATAATATGTAAAGATTAAGTACTTGTTATCAAAAAACATAAATACAGATAAAGTTATACAGAGAGTGTGTGGATTAAATGGAAAACAGGAACAGAACTACAAGGTTATCAGGTGGTGCAGGTGTTGTAGAGTCTGACAGAGACCTGAGGGGGGGCGGGGGGGGGG
>NC_048408.1:29285039-29293636 GCF_013103735.1 Etheostoma cragini | reverse complement strand
ATCAGTCTGCTGCTGAAGGAGCTGCTCAGGGACCCCACAGGGTCATGTAGGGGGTGAGGGGTGTTTTCCATGATGGATGTCAGCTTGGCTAACATCCTCCTCTCCCCTACTGTCTCTAAGGGGTCCAGAGGACAGTCCCCCCCCCCTCCAGCAGACCACAGCAGCTTAAAGGATGGCAGAGGCCACCACGGAGTCATAAAAAGTCCTGAGGAGAGTCCTGCACACTCCAAAGGACCTGAGTCTCCTCAGCAGATGATGGAGGCGACTCTGGCCCTTCTTGTAGGGTGCATTGGTGTTATCAGTCCAGTTCAGTTTATTGTTCAGGTGAACACCCAGGAATTTGTAGCTCTCCACTACCTCAATGTCCGATCTCACCGGTGAGAAACGAGATGTTTTCCTCCTGAAGTCAACGAACATCTCCTTTGTCTTGCTGGTGTTGAGCTGAAGCTGGTTGAGCTCACACATGCTGACAAAGTCCCTGACAACCGACCCATATTCCAGATCGTTCCCCTCAGAAAAACAACCAACAACGGCTGTGTCATCGGAGAACTTCTGGACGTGGCAGTGGGTGGTGTTGTGCGTGAAATCCGAGGTGTTGAGGGTGAAAAGGCAGGGGGAGAGCACCGTACCCTGAGGGGCACCTGTGCTGCAGTGCACCACAGATGCAACAGACACACAGTGATGGAGCCTCACATACTGTGGTCTGTTGGGGAGGTAGTCCATAGTCCGAAGTCCATGCAGCCAGGTGTTGGTCCATGCAGCCAGGTGTTGGTCCATGCAGCCAGGTGTTGGTCCATGCAGCCAGGTGTTGGTCCACTCCGGCACTCTCCATCTTCACTCTGAGCAGCGAAGGCTGGATGGTGTTTTATTGAAACCCAAGCCTTTTAAGACAAAACATAATGTAATTATCTACAGTTAGTGAAGTAAAAATCAGACATAAAGTTTGATTCAACCGGGTGGTGTAATCTCTAACTAATTAATATATTAATAATTAATGTATTTAGGTAAAACATTGCCGTGTATTTGTGGTGTTGTATTTATTCTCTAGTTTTTAATGGGTAAGATGGCGAGTGTGAGCACTGTAATTTCCATTTCTATGGATGAAATAAACTTGACTTGCCTTGACTTGAAGGTTGATTGAATCTAAAGTGGCGTCAAATTAAGGTTTTGTAAAGTAAAGTGCAGTTGCCATAGTACAAGAAAACAACATTGTAGTGTAAGTAAGTGACGTTTAAATTAAATTGAATGTGTAATTAAAGTAGCAACTTATATAATATGAGACCACGTAAATAAGTGATAAGAAAATATAAACAGATCTATAAAGAGAGCAAAATAAAAATAATAAAAAATACATACTTGAAAATGCTATTGTGCGTTGCGTTAAAGTGCTGTTGTAAATTAGAGACTCCAATTTTTTTTATCAAAGGCTTTTATTCAAAACCCAAGCCTTTTTTTACAAAAATTATCGTATTGATCTACAATTAATACAGTACAAAATAGACATAAGGTATGATTCAACTGGGTGTTGTAATCTGTAGAAATGCATCATATTCTATAAAATCATCATACTGTTTATGGCCTCGTTGTCCTGTGAGAACCGCGTATCTCTAAAAGGTTTTAAAACTTTTATAAATACTACATTAACTGTAGAGAAATACAATTATTTCTGTTTGGGTTTCAATAAAAGCCTTTAAAAAAAAAGTTGGAGTCCGGAGTCTGCCATTTACGACTGCACTTTAACGCAACGCACAATAGCATTTTCATTTTATTATTGTCATTTTGCTCTCTTCATGGATCTGTTTATTTTGTACTTATCATTTATTTAATTGGTCTCATATTATATAAGTGTTTCTCTATAATTTCATAGAAAAAAAATATATAAATAAAAATGTGACAGACTCACAATTTGGAGTTATTGAAAGCAGAATATAAGCATAGACTGTGAAGGTGACGAGTCACGCATGCGCAGTGTAAACTAAAGCATTTCCTGTCAAGATGGCGCTGAGCAGAGGAGCAGGGTTGTGGAGGACGTGCTGCAGGTTGATACCCAAACATCCGGTCCTGTCCCCCCTTGCGGTGCGAACGCAGAGCTCCGTGAGCCGGGACCCGGTGCCCCGGACCTCCCTGTCCCAGCCGCCGTGGCCGGAGCAGATGATCCTGGTCCCGGAGGAGGAGGAGCGGAGCCGGCACGCCGCGGTGGTGAGCACCGTGAACCAGCGGATCCTCCAGCGGGACTTCGGCCGCCTGTTCGCCGTGGTGCACTTCGCCGGCCGCCAGTGGAAGGTCACCGGCGAGGACCTGATCCTGATCGAGAACCACATCGAGGCGGAGTGCGGGGAGCGGATCCGCCTGGAGAAGGTGCTGCTGGTCGGCGCGGAGGACTTCACCCTGCTGGGCAGGCCTCTGCTGGGGAAGGACCTGGTCCGGGTCGAGGCCACCGTCTTGGAGAAGACCGAGTCCTGGCCCAAGGTCCACATGAGGTTCTGGAAGAGACACCGGTACGAGCGCAAGAGGATCATCATCCAGCCGCAGACGGTGCTCCGGATCAACAGCGTCGAGCTGGCCCCCAGACTCGCATGAGGACCATAACGGGACTAGTTCACACACACACACACACACACACACACACACACACACACACACACACACACACACACACACACACACACACACACACACACACACAGCAACGATCAGACTCTTCGGACTGTTTCTACAAAACGTCTGTAAATAATAAAGCTTCTTCTTTAAAAGTGGATTTAATTATTTATTTATTTATTATTTTCTATTAGAGTTGAACAATTAATTTGCAATTGCATCGAAATCCCCCCAAAAATGGAAAAAAATCACTTTACCAATGTTTGTCGACTTTTAGAAGTTATGTGGGTTTTTCCCCCAAATTTGTCACTTTTTTTTTTTGGACATTTATTTCACATTTTTTTACATTTTTGTGTCTTTCCTACAGTGATTTTGTCACTTTTTCAATATTTGTGGACTTCTTTGAAGCCTTTTAAAAATTTCCGTGGGTTTTCCCCAAATTTTAAGGCTTTTTAAAAACATTTTGTCACTATTTGACATTTTCAAGATTTCATTTTTTTTAAGGTTCTTTTACCCGTTTTTTCTCTCCAAATGCTATAAAATTGACAAAAAAAACTAATTCAATGAAAGTAGTGAACTGATTATTTATTTTAATTCTGTCGGTTTGTCCCTAAAATTTAAAATCTTTTTTTTTTTTTTACACATTTGACACTTTTTGGGACATTGTTTCCACAATTTCTCTCTTTTTTTTAAACTTTAAAAAAAAGTTATTTTACATTTTTTTTAAATCAAAGTTCTGGTCGTCTTTTTCGACATTTTTTGTGTCTTTCCTCCAATGATTTTGCTTTTTTTTCAACGTTTGATTACTTTTTCGGAGCCTTTTGAATTCTCCGTGGGCTTTTCCCAAAAATTTTAATGCTTCTTTTTTTTGACATTTCTTTCACATTTTTGTAATTTTATTTGATATTTTTCTCTTTTACACTTACATTTTTTTTCTCCAAATGCTAAAAAATTGACAAAAAAAAAACAAACACCCAAATTTAGTTACTACTTTCAATGAAAGTAGTAACTGATAAATTTTTGTACTTTTTTGTGGGTTTTTCCCCACAAAAATGTTAAAGCTTATTTTTTATTTTTTTACAGTTTGAAAGAATCCCAAATATAGAAACTTTTGGAAAGAGGTCAAATTTGACCTGAAGACACCAGGAGGGTTAAACAACTAATTCATTTATCTTTGAAACTAATATTTTTAATATCGTAGTCACGGTGCAGACTCATATTATTAATTAATATGAATTTATAGCATCGTAGTGCTTGTTATCACTCATGTTGTCCTCGCGTCAAATAGACCCGTTTTCCTATATCAATGTTCTTTTTAACTCCCCAAAATAACATGATTGATTCCACCCAACGCTCTTTGCCAAGTACAAATCTCTACTTTCATTAATTTTGGGGCGTCTTATTCAATTTTATAGCATTTGAAAAACAAATGTGAGTGTTGTTGAAATAGTATTGAGTAAAAGTTGACATATTGAAGTCTGTGATTATCATCAACATCCATTCCTTTAATTTTAGTCTCAATAATTCCTAATTTCTGCTTTTCTAACTCAAACATTAGGTTTAATTTCCTATAAATGAGGTTTATTGACCATAAATTCCCCAAATATCTGTAAAACTGAAGTTAATAAGTTAGTGTTACGTAGTGTTAAACGTAAAAAAAAATGACAAACAGTGAAAAAACTGGACCAAAAATGCGAGAAAAAAAGTTAAAAACATTGATGAAAAGCATCAATAAAAGTAAATTTTTAAATTTTGACATTGACATTTGACAAATTTTGGAAGAGAAAAGCATTTTTCCCAAATTGTGGAACAAAGACACACAAGACTTAACGATTTAAACAGTCGGCACAACGGCAGCTTTTATTCTGAAATCTGACCGAATCGTCTCTGAAAAACACGACAACCGCTCGTCATCTCATCTCTCGAAGGCACTGTCGAACATTTCTGCTCAGTGGTCGTAGTTTCCCTCGTAACTGAACTCCGAAACGCAGGAGGTGATGGTTTTGGAATCAGGAGCTTGTCCATCAGGCAGAAAAAAACAACAACAACAACAACAACAACAAAGTGAAAAAACAGGAACTGCTCCTTTAAAAACGGGCCCATTCAACAGCTTCTTATCCTTCGCTGGCCTCCGAATGAAGAACACATTACCCATCATCCTTTTCACTTCCTACAACCTTTCCAGGGTCTTCTATGTCCAATAATACAGACACAACTTTATTGATACCAAGGGAAACACACACACACCGGGGTCCCAAAAGTCTCCATTTTAGGGGTTTGGAAACGTAGTAGAGTGGACGCGAGGAGTTAAAGGTCCCATGGCAGGAAAATGTCCCTTTGAGGTTTTTCTTAACATTAATATGAGTCCCCCCAGCCTGCCTATGGTCCCCCAGTGACTAGACCTGTTGATAGGTGTAAACCGAGCCTTGGGTATCCTGGTCTGCCTTTGAGAAAATGAAAGCTCAGATGGGCCGATCAGTAATCTTGCCCCTTATGAGGTCATAAGGGGAAAGGTTACATCCCTTTTGTCTGCTTTACCCGCCCAGAGAATTTTGCCCCCCCCCCCCCCCCCCCCCTTAAAGCTACAGACTCAAAAATGATACATACTAAGGAAAGCTCATTGTGGTACCGGCTCTAGTGGCTGTAGGTCTGCACCAAGACTGAATTTGGGGACAGAGACTTCAGATCCAGTATTAAGGGCCCACTAAGGTCTATATAAAAGAGACTTCAGATACAGTATTAGGGGACCACTAAGGTCTATATAAAGAGACTTCAGATCCAGTATTAGGGGACCACTAAGGTCTATATAAAGAGACTTCAGATCCAGTATTAAGGGCCCACTAAGGTCTATATAAAAGAGACTTCAGATCCAGTATTAAGGGCCCACTAAGGTCTATATAAAGAGACTTCAGATCCAGTAGACTTCAGATACAGTATTAGGGGACCACTAAGGTCTATATAAAAGAGACTTCAGATACAGTATCAGGGGACCACTAAGGTTCAAAGACCACCATGTCATGGGACCTTTAACATAACAAAAGATATTATCTTATAAATTAAAACGTAGTGGTGTAGCCAACATTTGATTTGAAGATTTAGAGAGGGGTTAGAGGGTTCCTGCTGTCCGTACTGGCCCTGAAGGGCTCCCTTCGATCCACTCGGGTTTTAAAGCGTATCTGGGGCTTGTGCCGAATGCGTTAGACACGCAAAGTTTTTGGACCTGGAAACGATCCGATCTCCACAAAATGATTGAAGACGCAACATTTGCGTTTGAATAAAACTCAAAAAGACTAATTTTCCGGAAGGTTTGAATGAAGACAATCCACATCGCTAAGTCTCCGGTTCCAAGTCTGGACTTCAGGTTATTTGTATTGTTATAAACGTCAATGTGTCTTCGAGTCAGTTCATTTTAGTTGGATTTATGTTAACATCTGGAGAAGAACCTGGAAGTTGGGATTTCTCTTCATTTCAGAAATGCTAAACAACGTAGCCGTACAGCATTTAATTTGAGTCTATCGGCCCGGTTTGCATCCCTCAGACTGACTAAACAACTGAAAACGCGAACATCAGCAGCTACTTCTGTCGCTTCTCGTTTGATTTAAAAAAATTAGTCCGTCTTAAAGTGTTCCCGGGAGAAAGATACGACGACAGGCTTTTCATCTGCCTTTAGACGTAGTTCCTCTGAGCAAACCGAGGTTTATTCCCCATCAGAAAGGACCGTTTCAGACCAGTATGGACAGGAGGAGCAGTAACACTCAGGTAGAGCGTGTGTGTGTGTGTGTGTCTGTGTGTGTGTGGTATTAAAGATACACTTTAAATGTACAGATTTATCCCCTTTTTGCCCTTTTGGTTGACTTGCAGCCCAACGTAGAAATCACAAAAGGCCCAAATTTAGTGATCTGGCTTTCCACCTTTATACGAGGACACCAAAACAACACCTGCTGAATCTGAGAGGCTCACGTTTGTTCTCTCACTCACACACACACACACACACACACACACACACACACACACACACACACACACACACACACACACACACACACACACACACACACACACACACACACACACACACACAGAGAAGCGTTTTCCGATTAAATATTCAGTTTCAACTTCGTTCAAATCCAGTGTGTGTGTGTGTGTGTTTGACCAAAAGGAAAGGAGTTGTTAAAAATGGGATAATTCTCACAGGAGTGGTGCGACAATTCTCAACCTTTACAGAGAGGAAGAAAATAATCTTCTCTAAACGCTTCGAGGCTGACTGAGGCTACAAAAAAGGAGGAAGAAGATGCTCCTCTTAGAAGAAGAAGCTCCTCCTAGGAGAAGAATCTCCTCCTTGAAGAAGAATATCCTCCTAGGAGAAGAAGCTCCTCCTAAGGAATCTCCTCCTTAAAGAAGATTCTCCTTCTCAAAGAAGAAGAACCTCCTCCTTGAAGAAGAAGCTCCTCCTAGGAGAAGAAGCTCCTCCTAGGAGAAGAATCATCTCCTCCTAGGAGAAGAATCATCTCCTCCTAGGAGAAGAATCATCTCCTCCTAGGAGAAGAATCATCTCCTCCTAGGAGAAGAATCATCTCCTCCTAGGAGAAGAATCATCTCCTCCTAGGAGAAGAATCATCTCCTCCTAGGAGAAGAATCATCTCCTCCTAGGAGAAGAAGCTCCTCCTAGGAGAAGAAGCTCCTCCTAGGAGAAGAAGCTCCTCCTAGGAGAAGAAGCTCCTCCTAGGAGAAGAAGCTCCTCCTAAGGAATCTCTTCCTTAAAGAAGATTCTCCTCCTCAAAGAAGAAGAACCTCCTCCTTGCGTCGCTAAGCAGCAACGAAGGAAAACCATTTTCAAAACAAAATCTCAAGTATAATCTTCAAAAGTCCAATTAGAATTGTCCAAAAGATCGACTCCTCCTCCTGATAGTCGTCCTCCTCGTCCTCCGTCGCCTGGGCCGACGTCCTTCTCTTGTCTCCGTCTTCCGACGCGTCCGGGCCCCTTTCGAACGGGTCGTGGGGAACCGCCTGATCGTAAAACACCCGCATCTCGAACTCGCTCTCTCTGTGAGACGGATGGCCGTAAATGCCGATGCCCACGGGCCGGACCAGGTCCCCGGGGACCACCACCACATCCTGGCCGCAGGTGGCCGACTGCAGCTTGTAGGTGTCGAAGCTGGGCCTCAGGGTTTTGTCCGAGACGTAGAGGTCCGCGTCCCCCTTCAGGCTCCGCATGTGCAGGATGATCCTGCCGTCGTGGTTGAGGCGCAGGTAGCTGTAGTTCCCGGCCCCGATGTGGCCCTGGACCACGTGCAGCAGGGTCCACTCTTCGGGGACGCCGTCGCCGCCGTCGTCCTCGGCGAGACTCAGGAGGCCCCGGGCTCGGGACGGCAGCAGGGCGAGGACCAGGACCAGGACCAGGACCAGGGCGAGGACCAGGGCGCTGCAGCGCAGCATCATGAAGGCATCGGTCGGTCAGTCAGTCACCGCCTGGACGACACCAGACAGCCTGGCCAGACACACACACACCACACACACACACACGCACGCACACACACCACACACGCACCCCACACCACACACACACACACACAAAAGATAGTAAGTATGCAAGTATCTATGTGTGTATGTATGTGTGTATGTGTGTATGTGTGTGTGCATGTATGTATGTATGTATGTGTGTGTGTGTGTGTGTATGTATGTATGTGTGTGTGTGTGTGTATGTATGTGTGTGTATGTAAGTATGTATATACACTACCGGTTAAAAGTTTGGGGTCACTCACAAATTTCCATTGGACTCCATTATAGACAGGATACCAGCTGAGATCAGTATTGTTTTTTTTAACCAGGGCAGTAATCAGATTACATTATGTGCTTACATCATTGCAAAAGGGTTGTTTAATGTTTTCTTAGTTATTTTTTAAAATAATATCAGATTAATAAACATAATGTGCCTTTGGAACATTGGATGCATGGTTTCTGATAATGGGAAATGTAGATATTGCATTAAAGATCAGCCC
>NC_048408.1:29280971-29284749 GCF_013103735.1 Etheostoma cragini | reverse complement strand
TGATTGATTCCACCCAACGCTCTTTGCCAAGTACACATCTCTACTTTCATTAATTTTGGGGCGTCTTATTCAATTTTAAAGCAATGTAAAACAAAGTGAAGTGTTTTTGAAATAGTATTGAGTAAAAGTTGACATATTCCAGTCTGTGATTATCATCAACATCCATTCCTTTAATTTCAGTCTCAATAATTCCTAATTTCTGCTTTTCTAACTCAAACATTTGGTACAATTCCCTAAAAATGAGGTTTATTGACCATAAATTGCCAAAATAACTGTAAAACTAAAGTTAATGAGTTAGAGTTACGTAGTGTTAAACGTCAAAAAAGTGACAAACGTGGTATAAGTGTTGAAAAAAAGGGACAAAAACGTCAACAAAAGTGTTAATTTCTACAATTTCTAAGACAACACGAGGGTTGATGTGAGTAAAAGACACCACTGACCCTCAGAAGACCTAAAAATAACCACCTCAGGCTGCGCGTGAGGCGGACTTTTGACAGGTAGCAACGAGTTTAACAAAACCTAAACTTAAATATCCAGTTTTAAGTCTTTTAATCCGGCTACGCGTGAGACATTTAACTTTAAAACAGTCCTGGTTTAGTCTCAATAACTTGTCCCTGTATTCCAGTTTAATGCTAACCTGCTAACATGCTAACCTGCTAACACCACACCTGCTAGCAGCTACAACAGCTGTAACCTTCCGCCGTTGTGACGCGAAATAGATCCTCAAATTCCCTGTTTGTGAGACACTTTTAAAACATTACAAGTGTCTCAAAATAATAAGAAACGTTTAAGAACTCTTACTGACTTCGTATTTAAGAAAAAATATGACTTAGTTTCTCATTAATAATGAGATATCTCACGTAGTGAGCTACTAACTGATTACTTTGAGATACTATCTCATTCTGATGACTAATATGATGATTTTCACGACATTAGCGGAAACGGGCTTTCATAGCACGTTACACCCCAACGGATTAAACATATTAAATAAAAAGAACTGCAAAATACATGTTCCTGTAAATCAATATTTGGACAATTAACGTTAATTACGCTTAGCCGAAATACGGCGAGGCTAAGCTAACAGCTAGCTAGCTAGCTACTTACTTACTTCTTTAGCCTGATAACTAGCTTCTTATCACAGTTCGGCTAGCTAACGCGGCTAACGTTGCTAGCTAGCTAATTCAGTTTGAGCTGAATCCGCTGAAGTTTCCCAGGGAACGGACGCGGCCGAATCACTCCAAAGTTGATTAATTAAGTTATGAACTGATTCCTAAACATGTATTAATTAGCTAATTAACACACCAACCCTGCCGTTTACTTACACAGCTGTCATTTCCTAACCAGCATCTTGCGGCCAGCTCCAAACCAAAGTTCACTTCTTCGCTTCCTTTTACTTTGACTCACTGACGCCCAGGAGCCGCTCGCTGGCGCACCCTAGCGGTGAAACATGGGTACTGCACCCGTATCCACTTCGACACGTTACAACAACTATAACTGTACATTATTTTGCATTATAGTGTTTCATTTTTTACAGAATATTTTAAAAAGTCTGTTTACTTGCCTCTGCATTCATTTCTGATGTTACACGCTACATTTACTTAATATTAACTAGATATAATCCTGATATGATGATATAAAGGCTGGACTACAACAGAGCTGTGTGGAGCAGTTTGTGATCGGTGTTTTCTGTCGGAGATGGTACATCCCTTGGGGGGGGGGTGACTTTGGGCTTTTTCACATTGTAAACCTATAAACGGGCACGGATACATAACACAATAAAGGAAAGGGGAAAAGTCAAAAAATATAATAGGAGCACTTTAAAAATATATATTCTGACATTTCTTTCTCAAGATTAGGTAAATATGTAGCTGCTGCAGAGCCGACTGGCACCAACCCAACATCCCCAATGCATGTCTCTCTCTCTCTGTGTTACTATCTCTCTCTCTGTCTGTCTCTCTCTCTTTCTCTGTCTCTTTCTGTCTGTCTCTCTTTCTTTCTCTCCGTCTGTCTGTCTCTCTCTGTGTCTGTCTCTCTTTCTCTGTCTCTTTCTGTGTGTCTGTCTCTCTCTGTGTCTGTCTCTCTTTCTCTGTCTCTCTCTGTGTCTGTCTCCCTTTCTCTGTCTCTCTCTCTCTGTCTGTCTCTCTTTCTTTCTCTCCGTCTGTCTGTCTCTCTCTGTGTCTGTCTCTCTTTCTCTGTCTCTTTGTCTCGCTTTCTCTCTCTGTCTGTCTCTCTTTCTCTGTCTGTCTCTTTCTGTGTCTGTCTCTCTTTCTCTGTCTTTGTCTTGCTCTCGTTCTGTGTCTGTCTCTTTGTCTTGCTTTCTCTCTTTCTGTGTCTGTCTCTTTCTGTATCTGTCTCTCTTTCTCTGTCTCTTTGTCTCACTCTCTCTCTTTTTGTGTCTGTCTCTTTGTCTCACTCTCTCTCTTTCTGTCTGTCTCTCTTTCTGTGTCTGTCTGTCTCGCTCTCTCTCTGTCTCTTTGTCTCTGTCTCTTTCTCTCTCTTTCTGTGTCTGTCTCTCTTTCTGTGTCTGTCTCTCTTTCTTTCTCTCTGTCTCACTCTCTCTGTCTCACTCTCTCTCAATTTACAGCAAAGTAACGTCTACACAGACAACCTGGGTCCTGTGGGACCTTTCCGACTGTTGACCTGGAGTAGAATATAAAAACAACTTCCCGCTTCACCTGTGTACAAGCAGAGAGACAAAGACACATTTGGACATTACTTTTACACAATTAGAGCAGTTACACGCTAGCCAAATGTCTCGTAGTGACAGATAAGTGTATGATCGGACTGCATATTTAGTCTAAAGCTCTCCAGAATCTCCTCTACGAAGACACGCGGAGTTCAACATGTTGAGCTTAATTCTACTTCTTTAGGCAAAAATAAACAAAAACATTAAAAACATCCCGATCAACGCAAATCTTCTTCATGAAACCAAAACGTGTAGATGTGAGGATTTCATCTCTCCCGTCCTCTTTGTCAATCTGTAACCAAGTTTATTCTCATTAAGGGTTAATCAGCTGAGATATATATATGTAGATAGATAGATATAGATAGATAGATATAGATAGATATATAGATATATATATATATATAGATATAGATATATATTATTCATCAGTTTCTTTGCTGCTTCTATCGATAATTAATCCAATATGATCATCTTCTCCCTGGTCAACGTGAGATAATATAAAATAAATTACACGTCTGTTTCCAGGCATGCACACTCGACACCTCACTCATTGTGTTTTTAAAATCCTTTTTAACTTTAATGAACACCAACTGTAGTTTAAAACAAAAAAGAAAAGAAAACAACAAATGTTCCAGAGGAGGAGGGGGGGGGGGGGGGAGGAGTCCCGACAACAGGTCGGATGGATCGGATCAGAAACCACATCAAATTGTAGATTCTATACAGATATACTCGTTCAACAAGTCTGCATAATCTGTCGCGTTGGATGCATCTGACGTTGGGTGGAAATCGCCCGTTATCGCCACGGCAGCGTTGAATATTTACTGCAAACAATTCGGACCAATTTAAGGCTTCCGACAACAAGAGTCCAAACCGGGCCTCGTTGGACTGTCGACCCTTATCTAGAGTCCGAACCGGACTCTCAACCCTTATCTAGAGTCCGAACCGGACCCCTTTGGACTCTCAACCCTTATCTAGATTCCGAACCGGACTCTCAACCCTTATCTAGAGTCCGAACCGGACTCTCAACCCTTATCTAGAGTCCGAACCGGGCCTTGTCGGACTCTCAACCCTTATCTAGAGTCCGAACCGGGC
>NC_048408.1:29256603-29280871 GCF_013103735.1 Etheostoma cragini | reverse complement strand
ACACACACACACACACACACACACACACACACACACACACACACACACACACACACACACACACAGAGAGAGAGAGAGGCCAGTTTAAGTCTTGTGTTATCTTTCCCTCAACATTCACTCAAAAAAACACTTATCATTTTTCCCCCCAATGTCTTTTTCCCTTTTGTTGACAATTTTTCATAATTTTAGCAACATTTTAGCTGTTTTTTAAAGTTTTTGACAAAAAATAAATGTCCTAGTATCTTTCTGTTGTTGTTGTTGTTGTTTAAAAAAAATAAATAAAAAGTATTATTTTTGGGGGGATTTTTTTTCAACATTTTTTGTCAGTTTTTCAATGTCTTTGTCCCTTTTGTTGACAGTTTTGTTTTGTCACTTTTTCAAAATTTTAGCCGTTTTTTTCCAAAGTTTTTGAGGCTTACTTCCAGTTGTTTTTTTGTGTAGTTTTTGTCAACATTTTTTACACTTTTCCCCACAATGTTTTGTCGCCTTGTTCGACATTCTATGTTAATAAGAGCATTAAAATGAGAAAAAATAATAATAATAATGTGTCAATAAGAAATCAAGGGACATTTAAAATAGACAAATACGTGCAATTAATTGCGAGTTAACTATTTTAATCATTTGACAGCAATAACAGTTATTTATCCACGATACTTTATCCATTCTCAAAGAAAATTTGTGTCCTTAAAGGTTAGATTTTTCCTCATTTTATTTCAAATTAAGACATTAAGATCAATTTCCAAAATATGTCTTTTTTTCTTTTTAGTCAACTTAAGCACGGGTGTGTAAACTTATGCAAGCCACAGTACTAGTTTTTGATTCTTGCTGAATGCAAGATGATGATAAAAGTGTCAGCTAAGAGTAATGTATTACTGTGATGTCATTACGCCCTCTAGTGGTCAAAACTGCTTAAGTAGTGGTTCTTCTGTCCCACATTCAGCTGATTTTAAATAATTTTCCATTTCAACATCTGTTCCAGTACATAAAACATTGAAAGATTAATAAAAAAAATATTAAATAATCTTTTTTTCTTCTTCTTCTTCTTCTTAAAAGAAACAACTTCCAGGAATAAGCCCTCTCACCTTCACTTCAGCAGCCATTTTGTCGATTGCAAATCCATCAACTGTGAGCTGCGAAGACACGGGAACAAGAAACAGCTGAATTACAAACTAAAACCCTAACAACATGCAGAACTTTACTCTCTAACAAAAGCAAACGGACATTGAAGGTCATGTGGCGTTTTCTGTACTTGGGCTTTTTTGCACAAGTACAGAAAATGGCGGTTTGCAACGTGCATAGCTCTTCATATAGCCCAAATGTTCAATGTACATTAGTCTTTTAAATGTTTTAATCCTCTGCTTGTTGTGTGTCTCTGGCATGAAGCTGGACTCACTGGTGACGGTGGCAGAGAGGGGGACACTGGACAAACTGCTGGACATTACTGACAATGCCAGCCCCCCCCCCCCCTAAAAGCTTTCCACACAAACAAACGTACATGTGTCATTAGTATGAGAAACAAATGCGATTTTAACTGTGTCGGGCTCGGACAGAAAAATCCGGCCCGATCCGCACTCTAATACATACATACACACACACAGACTCAACACTGACTCTTTGATAATTTATGGTCTTTTTTATGTCTTTTTATTGATGAATGTTCTTTTTGTTATTATTACTGTTATTTTGAAGTCTCTATTCTGTCATTTCTATCAATTTTTTTCTTGCTAAAACTGCGCGGGAGTCATCCCAAAAGGATTAATAAAGAGAAGTCTGAGTCTGAGTCTGAGAGTCTGACTAATAAAGATGCTTAAATGTGAAAAGGAACGGACCAGAACCGAAATGATTACCGCTTATTACGTGTAGTTATATGTGTTGGAGGCGCCGTGGTAAACAAACCAATCTTAAACCAACACACTGGTCCACGACCCCGAGGACTTCATGAGTTTTACCTTGATGAGCCGTGATATGAGGAAGCCGGCCTGGTAACGGTTGTAAAGCTCCTCCCAGTTGTCCCTGACAAACTTCCAGGCAGCTTTCCGCCCTTGTTTACTGCTTCCTGCCACGCCCCCGATTACTGACACCGTGTCCTGGGGACGGACGTCTTCCTGTCGGGGACAAGACCCAGGGAGAGGTTAGTGAAGGGGACAGCAGTAAGGTTCTCGCTGGCTGGTGGGAAATCCTGTCAAATTACTTAAAGTGATCATATTATGCTAATGTTTAGGCTCATAATTGAATTTTGAGGTTATCTCAGAATAGGTTGATGTGGTTCAATAAAAATAACACCATCTTTTTGTTGTACTTGACATTGCTGCAGCTCCTCTTTTCCCCCTGTGTGTTGAGCTCTCTGTTTTAGCTACAGAGTGAGACATCTCACTTCTGTTCTATCTTTGTTGTGAGTCGCACATGCTCAGTAGCTAGATAAGGACTACTAGCCAGTCAGAAGCAGAGTATGAGGTCCTGACAGTACCTAGGTAAGGACTACTAGCCAGTCAGAAGCAGAGTATGAGGGCCCTGACAGTACCTAGGTAAGGAATTTTGGTCACCCTTAACTAGGGTTGGGGACCGTTCTCATTTGTATCGGTACCGGCACCTTTCAGTACTTTCCCTCTGTAATAACAAAATAAATTATATATATAAAACCTATTCATCATATTGATCTCCTAAGTACAAATAGACATGTAACTTCCTGTATTGTAGTTGTTAGTGCCCTATTGTTTTTTACAGTGTCCTGTAATCATTAACCACTCTGAACAATAAATGGACCCAAAGTCCAAAAACCAGAAACTGGGCCAGACTAATAAGACACATGATAAGTAGAAGCATGCTGGTTTAAAAACAACACACTTAAAGTGACACTTCTTTCATTTCCTCCGTCACCCGGAGAAAAACAAACCCAACACTTTGGCCACATGCAACATTGTGAGGTGCATGCCTCGATGCAGAGGTCCAGGGTTCAAATCTGACCTGTGACGAATTCCTGCACGTCTTCCTCTCTCTCCTCTTTCCCACCTAACTGTCCTATCAAATAAAGGCAGAAAAGCCCAAAAAATTATCTTAAAAAAACAACAAAACATGGTCATGTGTGTGGCCGGGTTGGTTCTGCGGGTAGAGCAGGCGCACATGTACTGCGGTGCATGCCTCGATGCAAAGGTCCAGGGTTCAAATCCGACCTGTGATGATTTCCTGCATGTCTTCCTCCCTCTCTCCCCTCTTTCTCACCTAACTGTCCTATCAAATAAAGGCAGAAAAGCCCAAAACATGGTCATGTGTGTGGCCGGGTTGGCTCAGTGGGTAGAGCAGGCGCACATATACTGAGGTTTATGCAGAGGTCCATGGTTCAAATCCGACCTGTGACCGTTTCTGGCTCTTTGAAAGACCCCCAAACGGGTTTAAATCAGCTATAACCTAAGTATTAGCATAATAAAACCACTTTTTGTGACGTTTTGGCTCATTAAAAGACCCCCAAACGGGTTTAAAACAGCAGTCATAGCCTAAGTATTAGGTCCAGGATTCAAATCCGACCTGTGACGATTTACTGCAGGTCTTCCTCCCTCTCTCTCCTATCAAATAAAGGCAGAAAAGCCCCCCCAAAAAACAAAAAACAAAACATGGTGATGTGTACCGAGAGCGCGAAGCTGAGGACTTTCTGGATGAGGTCGGGGGCGGAGATGGCGCCCAGGACTCGCTCGATCCGGTTCTTCTCCTCCTGCATGTCGGCTTGTTTGTGGAGCTAAAAGAGAGAGAGAAAGAACAGATAGAGAGAGATAAAAACGAGGGAAGAGAGCCCCAAAAGGGGGGATGAGGTCATTAGAGAACATAAGAGCGAGTGAGAGAAGAAGAACACAAAAACGAGACGATGATCACGTCATTCAGGACGATTTCTCATATTTACGTTTTATTTGGTAACCCGCGTGTTGTCTTCCCGTCAAAATACAAAATCAACACTTTTTATGGATGTTTTAACTTTTTTTTTTAAACCGTTTTTGTATCTTTTTTTAACACTTTTGATGCTTTTTTTCAATGTTTTAACTTTTTTGACGTTTAACATTATATAACACTAAGTTATTTACTTTAGTTTTCCAGTTATTTTTGGAATTTATGGTCAATGAACATCATTTTTGGGAAATTAGACCTAATGTTTGAGTTAGAAAAGCAGAAATTAGGAATTATTTAGACTAAAATTAAAGGAATGGATGTCAACTTTTACTCAATACTATTTCAAAAACACTTCAATTTGTTCTACAATGATATAAAATTGAATAAGACGCCCCAGAATTAATGAAAGTAGAGATGTGTACTTGGCAAAGAGCGTCGGGTGGAATCAATCATGTTATTTTGGGGAATTAAAAACAACATTGATGTTGGAAAACAGGTCAATTTGACCCGAAGACAACATGAGGGTTAAAGGTCAAAGGTCCCTGAGCGTCTTTCTGTCCCGGTCCAACATCAGGTGCAGTCTTACCTTCAGCATTGTTTCCAATGTGGCACTGTCTCCATGCTTCAGCACTGTTACATACACCTGGAAAACAAAAACACACTCAAATATGATCCCTTTGTAATATTAACCAAAAAACTAAGCTGTCGCACATTTTTGTTCCCCCATCCTGTACATATTCAACTATATTTGTCTTTTTACTTTATTCGTATTATTATTTCATGTATATTGTATGTATGTATATTTTTCCTAGTATTTCATTCATATTTATATTTTGTGCTTTGTGACTGATTTTGCTGCTGTAACACAGGAATTTCCCATTTTTCTTGCGATCAATAAACATCTATCTATCTATCTATCTACAATACCACTGCACTAACAACTGCAATATATTAATGGTAGTTAGGGTCCTTTCCTGTATTGATGTGTACTCAAGCTGTCGTATATCACGTCAAACCGGACTAACCAGTACAATCAACACCATGTCTGACCAAAACACACTTTTTACCCGTATGCTGTCGGCCGCAGTATCATCGTCTTACCGTGCATTTTGTTAAAAGACTGAGTAACTTAGTTCAGAGTTTAGTTTTTGGAAGTACAGGAATTGTGTGTTTGTAGGTCAAGTAAGTTTCTGAGTTTTCCTTCTGCATTTTGACCGTCTTGCTCCCCTGACGTGTCCACTCACTACAAATGGCATTTTTTTTGTAAGATATAGCAGGTAAATATACACTGGCATATTTCCGTAAGGGTCTTTTACATATTAAAAGATATTGACAACAACATCTATACACCTTTTTATGGTGAAAATAAGTGATTTATATTAAGATAGGATATTTGCCCAATAGGGTTACACTGTAGAGTCATCTGACGATTGTATCCAATATGGCGCCCATAATTTGAGTTGGCCAAACTGTCTCTAATATGCGGATTTTTTTTTCTTTGCTTACCGGGCTCCGGAGGTCTGCAGGCAGGTTCTGCTTTCCCTCCACGTGGTCCCTGAATCTCCGCCGGGCCTCCTCCAGTGTGGGCTTGTGTCCTGCTTTCCCAAGCTTCCCCAGAACCAGACCTCTCAACAGGGCGTCCAGGTGGCCTGCAGGACGATAAAAACCATGACGCTTACTGAAGTTATTGTCTCTCTCTCTCTCTCTCTCTCTCACCAGCACAACTCTCTAATCTTGAAGGGCAGCGGTTTACAACCTTTCCTGTCCGAGGTCCCCCTGCAGCAACACTGTCCGATGAACTCATGTAACCCTTCATCTGTTCCCATGTATGTTACAAGTGTATTACATTATTTATTATATAAAAAGTGAAAATTGGATATTGTTAATAGGTCCCGTGGCTAGAACTGGTGGTAGGTGTAAGCTCAGATGTGCCATTACAGTATTAGGGGACCACTACGGTCTATATAAAAGAGACCTCAGATACAGTATTAGGGACCACTAGGGTCTATATAAATGAGACTTCAGATACAGTATTAGGGACCACTAGGGTCTATATAAATGAGACTTCAGATACAGTATTAGGGACCACTAGGGTCTATATAAAAGAGACTTCAGATACAGTATTAGGGACCACTAGGGTCTATATAAAAGAGACTTCAGATACAGTATTAGGGGACCACTAAGGTCTATATAAAAGAGACTTCAGATACAGTATTAGGGGACCACTAAGGTCTATATAAAAGAGACTTCAGATACAGTATTAGGGACCACTAAGGTCTATATAAAAGAGACTTCAGATACAGTATTAGGGGACCACTAAGGTCTATATAAAAGAGACCTCAGATACAGTATTAGGGGACCACTAAGGTCTATATTAATGAACGTCCGTTACATTCAAGCCAAGAGACCATGTTTTTTTAATTCTATCGTCCTTCTTAGCTGCCCCTCGAGTAGGGGGGGCGTGTGCGTGATCACTGAAGGCTTGTATCACATGGACACGCCAACAGTTCTGTTGTCATTACTTATAATTCCTCATGGGGACGTATTCTTTTAATTAAATCATATTTTCTCCAAATTAGTTGAGCTACTCTACAATGTTTTTCCTGTACTCCGTGACACGAGCAGAAGTTCCCACTGGCTACAAGTAGCCCTGGTTGGGAACCAAAGTCCCGTCAGTCAGTAGTCCCTCATATGTCTTTCCACCAAGGCTAACCCGTTGCTGGTGCTGGTTCTGGTTCTATTGTAGAAAGGTTAATTATCTCGCATGATTTAACTTTTATTATAATCTTTTGCTGGCTTGTGATGGAAACATCAGTAGCGTCAAGCAAATCACCGTTAGGGTGAACAGATGTCCCGGTTTGACCGTGGCGGTTCCAATTTTCCCGTGGCGGTCCCAATTTTCCCGAAAAAGAAACCTATCGGGACCCGCCCCCAGCACCTGACGTAACCGGTTCTTATCTCTAGACCAGCGCTAAGTTGGTGCTGAGTTGGAACCAGAATTCTTGGCCCAGAGCCAGGTTTATTTGTGTGGAAAAGCAAAGAACTGGTTCAATATTTGGCCCTGACTCCGAACCAGCACCCGAACCACCTTGGTGGAAAAGACATACCAGATGTGTAAGAAAGAAACCTTTCGCTGCTCCTCACCTTCTCCCGGTTTGCAGTCCCAGCCGAGCTCCAGGCCGATGGGGGTGAAGAGGTCCCGGATGAACTCCTGGATCTCCTCGTGGAAGTCGGTGTGGGACAGCAGCGAGGACAACACTCCCAGGTTGCAGCTGAGGTCGCTCCACACTGTGTAGTTGGGCTCGTTGACGAACGCCTCCATCAGCTTCAGCACCTCCACCGTGCTGATCATCCCTGCGCGGGACTAAAGGAATAAAAACAAGTTCAGAAACTCCTTTTCCTTGAGTTTAGTTTGGGTAAAAGCATTGTGCTTTAGGGAGGATAATGGTCTCTACCTGTCCTGAGTGGTTCACATTAGTTCCTACACAAAATACCATCCATATATATTCATACAGGACAAATTACATCAAGGTATTGATGAGACCAATGGTAGCGGGGAGAAATGAGCTCCTTAATCTCTCGGTCTTACACCTGGGTACAGTGTGCCTGGGACCAGATGGCAGCGGCCTGTATTCATAAGACAAGGGGTGACTTGGGTCAGTGAGGACAGTTTTGGGCTTTTTGCACGGCTCTGACCCGGTCTAAAAGGGATAACGCAGCTGAGGGACCCAAACCAACAGATAAAGAGAAAGTTAAAACAGACTCCACAAAAGAAATATGTATTATGTAGTTAATAGTTTATATACATAAAAACATTTAGCAACGTTAAAACTTATCAACTTCCGATAAAAGCACATTTGCTGGTGGGCAGCAGCACAAACTGCATCAAAATGTAATTATAATTCCCTGTTTAAAGTCTCAAAATGCAGTTTTATAGAGAAACAGCAAAATAAATATTGGGAATTATTAATAATTAAATGAGTGTGAACTCCTCCTGTGAACCATCTAGTAACAAAACCTGTCTTTAAAAGTCTACATCCAGCCTGCAAAAACCATCTGTGGGACAGAAACAGACCAAAACAACTCCGCTGCTCGGTTAAAAATCACCCGAAAGTCTGGAATGCAATAAAGAAAGATTTATGGTGAGATATTATCTGATCCTCTGGAGCTCAACATCAGATAAAAACCTTTAGGTCCTAAAATACTTATCAGCTCTCCTGACCCGGTATCGACCTTGCCGACCCGTGAGATCGGATGTTTCTGGACTCCTGCCTTTAGCTTCTAGCGGCTCAAATGTGAAAAACAAAATGCCAGAGGAGCAAAAACTTGAGACATTGCTGACTACTTTCAAATTTAAGCTGAAGACCTACGCATTTGTTAAATGCTTTAAAGTTAATAATCAAACAGAACGAAAGTAAGATCAAATACCAAAAAGCAATTCTTAGAGTTCTGAACGAGTCTACTATCATTTAAATTTCAGACTTTTTTTTTTAGCCAGGTGAGCCATACGAGGGATTTAATGAGACACATTTAATTAACAGAGGAGTGCTTATAACTGTACGTTACAGCGGTTATCACAGCTGTTGATGCACGGAGCGGCCATGTTGGATGTTTAGCTGGGGGTACTAGTGGTTACCGGAGGTCCAAGCTCGGAAATCCGAGTTTAGGGGGCGTGTTTCCGCCGCTGACCTCCCGAGTAGGAATGATACGCACTATTGATTGTTTTTGACAATTGACTATTACATTTCCAAATAAAGCATTTCCATGTGTTTGGAAAAGATTTGCTTTTATTCCAAAACCAAACCTTTATAATAATAATGATAAATTGTATATATTATGCCCTTTACATTTCAAATGAAATCTCAAAGTGCTACAGTAGTAAGGAGTTAAAAACATATCCAGAATATAACAAAATCAACATATAGCAATAATAAGACGCCATAAGACTAAAATTAAAACTATGACTGTCAAAAGGCCTTTTGAAAGAGGAATGTCTTTAAGCCCTTCTTAAAAAAATCTCCACAGTTTATGGGGCCCTTAGGGTCTCTGGGAGGGCACTCCAGAGCCGTGGGGAGACTGCCTGCAAGGCCCTGTCTCCCATAGTAGACAGTTTAGTCCTTGGTTGGTGCAGGCAGTGGGTGGAGATGGAGGAGCGGAGGCTTTAACATTAGGAATCTTTATCAATCAACAACTTCTGTTGAATTTGCACTTGCTGGACTTTCTTCCTTTTCCACGCTGTGACTCAGCCACCACTGCTCACTTTCCCTATTCCAGTCTTCCTGCCCTCTTCTGTTCTGCACCGGTTTGTTTACACGGGAAGGGAGGGGAATTTCCACAAAGAGAGGAAATTATTGTTATTGTTTTATTGCACCGCAGTAGGGCTCTCTGTGTGTGTGTGTGTGTGTGTGTGTGTGTGTGTGTGTGTGTCTCACCAGGGAGAAGAGGTCGTTCTGCAGGCCCAGTCGGTCCACAGGCTGCAGGCTGAGGTCTCTGACGCCGGGCAGCAGGCTCTCCAGCATGGATGAGCTGTACTGGATGCGGTAGAAGCCCACGGTGCCGGGGTTAATCTGTAATCAGCAGGGATAAACTGGGTCACACTGTTGGGAAAACAAATGTTCCACCATGTTTTACCTCTCAGACGGAGGGTTTTATAGCAGTATTGGCTTAAAGCGAGTGAAATAGCATGATCCTAATGTTAGTGCTTAGTCAACAATAGGCTCGTTGTGACGGCAAAATATTCGGACTTAACTGAACAGGAATTAGAGAAAAAGAACTTAAGTCTTTTAAAGCGCCCGTATTCTGATCATTTTCAGGTTCATAATTGTGTTTTGAGGAGGTATCAGAATAGGTTTACGTGGTCCATATTTTTATTGTACTGCACGTCGCTGGAGATTCAGTTTTGTTTTGTGTTTAGGTTTCACATCTCACTTCTTTACTATCTTTATTGGGAGTTGCACATGCTCAGTAGCTTTGTAAGATCCCATAAGCTAGATTTCATCAGCTGTTTCTCTAACTTCGGTCAGTCTAAGGCAGGATTAGCTGGGAGACTTCTTCTAGACCAGGGGACTTGTGGAATACCTGCAGAACAGGGACAACGAAGTAGTTCTTTTGGAGATCTACGGTGGAACTATTTCAGCTGGTGCAACTCTATAAATGTTAGTAGCGTTTTAAACTATGACCTAAATTAGAAATCCTATTTAAACCAGGCTGTGTTTGAACTTGCTTGGTGAGATCCTCATAGGTCTGGCTCATAATTGAGTAGCTGTTGTGATCGTAGCCGATCCACAGTATTGAAGCAGTAATGACTCAAGGCATCATTTATGCGTCATTATCAGCCGTATAAAGCCCGATCCATTTTCAATGCTTTATTTACTTCTTTATTTAGACTGAGACCTAATTAACAGCTGTGTTAATTTGCAAGTTACACCCATGAGAGATCAAACAAGTGCATTCTTGTTCTTGCCTCATTTGCACTCTCAGTTATCAGAATAGAAGATGAGATAATCTATCGGACTAGGCGAGGTGAACGTAGAAACTTTGTCTGGTTGACTGAGGAAGTGCAGGTGAGCCCGATGACCGCTTCCTGTCCGGCTTTTGCGCTCAACTGACTAACAGGAACTCCAGTCTGTAAACTCTATTTATCTAACTAAAACGTTAGATAAATAGCATTTAATTCAATTCAAAATGATTGCTAGCTGAGATGGAAGCTCCAGGCTCATCTGCCGGCAGAAGCCTAGTCTGTTAATCTAGAACTTCTCATAAAAAAAAACCCTAAACTAAAACACTGACTGCTGGTGTTTGGAAGAACTGTGTCTTGACCTCACCTTGACCCATTGGTCAGGAGCGACGCCGCTCAGGGTGATGGTCGTGTCGGGTCTGTCCAGCAGAACCTTGAGCTTGGTGCATTTGGGGTCCTCGCTGGTACAAACACTAATGGGGACCATCCAGTTGGGGCAGTCCTCACCTGTCCAACACACAAGTCAAGGAGACAATGAGACGCTACAACAACAACAACAAGAAACTTTTATCGATCCCCAAATGGGGGAAAATTCAGGACAGAAGTGCAGATAAATAGAGGAAGTGAAAAGTAAAAAAAGAAGTAAACTAGAATCACCGCCTCGGGGTTGTATGCCACTGCTAACCAGTCAGGTTGCAGTTTAAAACCACGTCTCTCCAGACTCAAACAATATATAAAGTAAAAACTTTGAAGGGATTTAATAAAAAGCTATAAAAATGTGTCTGTGTGTCTGTCTATGTGTGTGTGTGTTGTTTTGTCTCCCCTTTTTTGGTCCCTGGAAAACGTTCTCCATCAAATTGTTTGTCACCGTTTGTGTTTCTTGATTATATAAAAATACCCAAAAATGTGATCTCACACAAAAAAACACGTCTTACCATCATATGGCCCGCTGGCACAGAACTTCTTCTGAGATATCTTGAGGATGCGGTCGTCACCTTGCTATAAATAAACATCATGGTTAGTGTGTGAGAATCGAGAAGCTGGGTACACATTTAGAACAAACACTGTCACTTCTGCTGGTGAATTCAACGGTTTAGTAAGAATGAAAGAATTAAAGTCGATAGACAATATCCTGAAATCACCGAGCAGTTCAGTCAGTGAACAAGACGTCTGACATTGATTTTAAGCGCTCAGCCGCGTGGCAGATTGAACAGCTTGCGTCCGATGAAGCTCACCTGCTCCTGGTCCACTTCTATTATGGGGAAGCCCATCTGCTTGGTCCACGAGCTCATCACTGCAGCGATTGGCTTTCCACTGGCCTGTTCCAGACAGTCCCATAGGTCCTCTGCAGAAGGAAGCCGGGGGGGGAGAGCATTAGCCCTCATGTTGTCCTCGGGTCAAATTAACCCGCTTTTCTATATCAAATGTTCTTTTTAATTACCACAAAAATACATGATTGATTCCACACAACGCTCTTTGGCATGTACAAATCTCTACTTTCATTAATTTTGGGGCGTCTTATTCAATTTTATAGCATTTGGAGAGAAATATTGAAGTGTTTTTGAAATAGTATTGAGTAAAAGTTGACATATTCCAGTCTGTTATTATCCATCAACCTCCATTCCTTTAATTTTAGTCTTAATAATTCCTAATTTCTGCTTCTCTAACTCACTACACTACAACATCAGGTATAATTTCCTATAAATGAGGTTCATTGACCATAAATTCCCAAAATAACTGTAAACTAAAGTTAATAAGTTAGTGTTTCATAGTGTTGAAATCGTCAAAAAAAGTGACAAACATTGAAAAAAAGCATTAAAAGTGTTGAAAAAAAGGTAGAAAAACGTAAAAGAAAGTTAAACACATCCGTAAAAAGTGTATTTTGACGGGAAGACAACACATGGGTTACCAAATTAAACGTTTATATGAGTAATTGAACTTTACAAAATCATCCTGAATGACGTGATCATTGTCTCGTTTTTGTGTCTTTCACTCGCTCTTATGTTCTCGAATGACCTCATTCCCCCTTTGGGGCTCTCTTCACTCTTTTTTTCTCTCTCTCTATCTGCATAATTTCATGTAAATGGGGGTTTACTGACCATAAATTCCAAAAATAACTATAAAACTAAAGTTAAATTGGTTTAATAACTTAGTTACATGGTGTTAAACGTTAAAAAAAAGTGACAAACATTGAAAAAAAAAGTGTTGAAAACAAAAACGTGAGAAAAAGTTAAAAACATCACTAAAAAGTGTTGATTTTCAACACAAGGGTTAAGAAAGTGGAAAAATGGATTCGCACAGCGGTTTCATCTTGAGGAAGAAACACTTCCTGCATGTTCTTACCTGTCGAAGCATTTTTGTGTTGAAACTTCAAAAGATAGGCGTTCATTCCTTTCCTAAAGTCCTACAAACAAGGAGGAAGAGGGGGACCTTAATAGACAAAAAGATACAAATCTGAAACAATACTACAAGTGTTAGACGACCAACCTCGTCTCCTGTGTAGTGGTGCAGCATGCGGATCACAGATGCTCCTTTGCTGTAGGAGATGGCGTCAAAGATTTCATCCACCTCTGACGGATGGCCCACGTTCACCTGGAGCACAAGACAAAAGTCAGGGGTTGAGAGTCAGAGGGCGGCTCTCAACGTGGTAGAAAGTTATCCTGATGGTCTTCTTTCCTTTAATGTTAACCACTTTAACAGAGAGACAGTTCGAATAATTCACATTATTCTAATTTGACATCTGAAATGTCTTTTTCTACACTTCGTTTAGTGGGTGTCCCCACAGTGTTGCATGATGGAAGAGGTGTTGGAACTTGGATGTTAAATGTGTCATCCAGTCCAGAGAAGGGAAAGTGACCCTCGATCACCCTAAGCTGTACATGTTGCGTTGCTGTGTCTTTCTTTGGACCCTCTGCAGTCTACTCAGTGGTTAGATTGAAGAGGTTCGACCTGGGATCTCTCAGTGGACTTGACACTGAAACAGGGAGCCGTTCCCGTTTAAATCGGCACACATTTGATGCCAATCCTCCATTTTCTTTTCCAGAAGAAACTGCCAGCATGGTGGCCCAGTGGTTAGCATCATGGCCTCGCAGCAGGAAGGTACAGAGCTCGAACCCTGGTTGTCACAGACTTTTCTGTGTGGAGTTTGCGTTTTCTCCCCGTGTGTGTGGGGGTTTTCACCAAATAGTCAGCTTTTCCCCACCACTAAATAATGTTCCCCTCCCTCTCTACCAAGCTGATGGGTGGTGAGCGTGTGGCGTCGTAAGGCCGCCGTGCATCACCCAGGTGGATGCTACACATTGGTGGTGTTAGAGAGAAGTCCCCCCCCCCCCCCGCCGAAGAGCTTTGAGTGTCTACGATAAAGTGCTATATATATGTAATGAATGAATGACTTGAAATGACTGCTGAGAGGGACCTTCGTCTCTTTCTGCCCCTTCAGTTGTCAGTCTGGTTCAACTGTTGCACAGCGTTTTGTTCTCCATGTACAAAACAAAACAAATATTAGTAAAGAGGACTTTCTGAAAACCTAAAAGCATCGACGACCACTCAGACATATGCAGAAGTCCTTTCAGACACAGCTTTATAGCAGCAGATTACAAACTCAGTAAAAAACTACTTCCAAAACAATCCAAATCCTGAGGGAAGCCTATCTCGCCAACATCATTTTCTTATAAACTCCCCGTTTTTTAAAACAACTGTAAAATAAGCGATGTCGGGGAGTGAGAACATTCTTCCTAGCAGCAGCTTTCTGTGTTTTAAAGCCCTCCACGGCTCACCTCTATGGGATGGCTGCTGTCCAGCGCGTCCAGCTCCAGAGCTCGGGTGTAGTCGGCTGAGACAAACTGGGTCCAGATGTCGTACTCTGGGAAGCAGTGATCCACACACAGATACTCGATCCAGGACGCAAATCCCTCATTAAGCCACAGATGGGTCCACCATTCCTACACACACACACACACACACACACACCGACAGACAGACAGACACACACACACACAGACACACACACACAACACACTTCCTTTGTTACAAATAGTTACGCTGACTCTGTGTTGTTAACTTGAGTAGGGCTGCAACTAACAATTCTCCCTATTATGGTTTGATTTCACAATTGAAGAAGCTGGACACAGAGGATTTTTTTCCGTTTTATTCATAAAACCGATTATCAAAATAGTTGGCAATTAATTATATAGTTGTCAACTAACTAACTTACTCTAAATCTAACATTTAGAAAAATTGTCGCCCTTAAGAGGAACAGAACAAAACAGTAAACTTTACAAGGATTGTAACTATAAAAAAGGATTGTGCCTCAACGTTTTTGCAGGAATTTATTCCCCTTTTTTGTAGACATTCATGGTACATAGACTCCATTTGGGGAATATTGTACGGCCCACTTCATAGCATGGTATACTATTTTAAAAATCAAGCCTTCTTTCAGTATAATCATTAATAAAAAATAAAATGCATATTAGGTTCTTCCGTTCTTACACACACAGCTGACTAGTTTCTCAATTTTAAAATATTTTTCTCTTCCTTATTTTGTCTTTTTTTTGGATATACTTCTTCCAGTTAGTGCGCCAGCGTTTTTTTCTTCTGTTATTTATGGTTATTGTCATCATGTTGTTGCTATGATTGCCCTTATTTTGAAATCTGCTCACAAGACGTTCAAGGCTGTCAGAATTCTGATATTCTCATGTAACACATAGCTGATGGAAGATTACGGCTGTTTACCATGGTGACCAAGTTTCCGAACCACTGGTGGGCGAGTTCGTGTCCGACCACCAGCGCCACCCACTGCCTGGAGGACGAGCACGAGTTCTTGGGGTCGATTAGCAGTGCCGTCTCCCTGAGAAACACAACGGAGAGTCGAGGTTAACGTGACTGACAGCTGAAGGTCGACACTTGCTCTGAACACCAGCGGGTTTCTCTCCATCAACCATCGGCGGTCCACATCAGCTGCTGGGCTGTTTATTAGGAAAACATGCATGCAGCCGGCTGTAGATGATAGAGGAAAGGAGCCTGCTGCCGTATGCTAATCACATGCTATCTGAATGCATAACAGGTGGCAGCACGTCCAACGGACCACGGAGCAATTAAAAGGCCATCAGTCCTTTTAAATGAGACACAAATGCAACAGAAAAGAGAGAAAAATAACTTTTTTCTTGAAAGAAAGGGGGGAAAAACTGCTGTTCTCTGAATGAGACTGCAAAACAATTAGTTTCCCCTTGATAAATTAGATGCTCATTTTCATGATTAATCATTTATAGTCTATGAAATGTCAACACACGAAACCCCAAGAACAACAACATCCTGGTCTTAAGTCAATAACGCAGAATTTTGTCGTTATTTTAAGTAAAAATGCATCTAGCTTCGTGCACAGCACACACACTATGCTTGTTACACAAACTGGGATGCGCAGCAGCACACATGCAGAACATTAAAAAAATATATGTATTACAATGTGAAATAGTATTTGTAGAGGCTAAGTCTAAGCTTCAAGCCCCTGAGGTGCCTTCCCACAGGTAGAGTAATAGACACACTTCTTACCTTTTTTGTCCAAGTCACATTTGCAATTAACACCATTGGTTCTATTTATTGCCATTAGATATAAGTTAATAGTCCAAACAAATATTGCTTTTATGTATGCGTATGTGGTGTTGCTGTGCGTGTGTCCGGGTGTGTGTGTGTCGCCAAAAACTGTATGTACTTCCGGGTTGCCCCCGAGGAACCAAAGATTGGTTCCTATTTATACTAACGGCACTAATTGGCTCTTACAGTATTATTTTGTATCTCTAAATATTTTATATTACTTGTCATTATTGTTACTGGTGCTTGCACGAGCATTTCAGTTTTATCTCCTGAAAATCTCTCCTTCCTGTTTAGCAAATCGTCCATCATAATAGCAATGTGCCAAGGTGCAAATGCGCCTGGCTTCTAAAGGGAATGGACGATGAGAATCTGATTGGTTTATTGCACGTTACTCCTAAAACACGCCTATGAATTAAGGAAGACACTAAGCGCTTCACCCCGTACGCTTAGATTGCTATAATAGGGCCCTAAACCTCTGTGCCACCGTGCATGTGCATCTGTGCATGTGCGTAAATGTCTGACGGTACCTTTTATGTGTGGCATGTGTTTAAAACAGTGGTTCAAAGAGCAGCTGCAGCTTACCTGTAGGTAACAAGGCCCCAGTTCTCCATGGCACCTGCATGAGAGGAAGAAGTGTGTGTTTTAACTATCAACATTTTCAGTGTAAATGTGTCAAATTCCTGAATGTTGAATGGACAACTACTCACCAGCAGCAAAATCAGCAATAGCTATGAGATCGATTTTAGGCAATGGATAGGGAACGTTGAAATAGTCTTTATAGAAAGGTAGGGTCTTAGTCGCAACCTGCAAAAAAAACAGTAAATGTATGTATGAAAACTCATAAAGTATTCAAAACGTCTGCCCTTTTGTGTTAAAATACAGCAAGACTAAAGGAGACTAAAGGAGGATTATGCAGATTCAAATATTGAGGATGGACTCTACTAGGGCTGTCCGAATACGGATTTTTGATGATGATTTTTTGTGTGCTTTGCAGCTTTGGTACTACTATTCAAAAAGCAAATATTCAAAGAGAATTCTTGAAGCGTTGGTGGTGGCTCATCCGTGTGATGGTGAATCTTTCTGAACTTTTTAACAGTATTGACGAAAAAACAACAAAAAAAATCAATATTTGAATCCCAAAACTCAAAATCTAACAGTACTGATCCACTTTGGCGTGGTGTCGCGACGTAACACTGCCATGCTTGAAGCTCCACGCCCTTGACCTGCAGCTGATTGGACGAAAGCGGCAAGTGGGTCTGGCTACTCCCGGATTTTAAAACGAGAGTAATGGCGGCCAGTTGGGAACACAAGCTAGTATTTTACGAAAACGGTTCACCGAAACGTGTTTCTGAAAACATTTTAAGCGAGAAACAGGCCGTGCAGTCGCTGGATCGGTCTTCAGATCGACAAAGGTCAGTTGGAAAGATTTTTGACTACTTCTACAGAATTGTCGCGTCACGTTTGCGTGTCCATTTGCATTAAGATGGTCATTGGCCAGCTTTCTGTGAAACTCTGCATTTTCCCAGGATGCGTTAAAGTTGCTTGACTTTCTGTACTGATCTGTACTGTAATATCTAACCAACACATCAGAATAGAGGAATTAATGGATCCAGCCCTAGAATCTAAGATCAAATGCCGATGAATATGTCAATTTTCTGGGCCTTCGTCTACATTTCCAGCCAATGTTGTAGCTTGTATAATTCTTAGAGAATGAATTGACTCGCCTGCTGAGACTCAACCGTGGTTCGCTCTCTGGAAAGTATTTCCTAAAGTGTTTTGTCAACATTCTCACCTCCAGTGCAAATTTCCCTTGTTCTGCCTTCCCGACAGGCGTGTAGACGCGTACCGTTACGCCGTCTGATGATTGGCTCTCCACGAAGTCATATTCACCGATGACAAACGCTACAAGGTATGTGGACATGATGGGCGTGGTGGCAAACTTCACCTCCACGAGGTTTTCATCCTCTGGATATGGCTTTCGATCAATGACATTCTGTGAAGAGGGATAACGAAATGGCATGGAGAGAGATTACTGACAAACAAAATCAATACTGAAACATTGTGCTAAAATAAGACATTTTGTAGCAGGTCATTATTAAGAGTGATGTTGTACAAATGGAAAAAGACAAAGCTTAAAGCCCCCACAGCCGTTTCAAAGGCTGTCAAAATAAGAAAAATTAAAAAAAAAGACTTAAAGTTTTAGTGCGTAACTTTCTGACTTTATTTTACCCCTTTTATTTTATTTGACTAATTTTATATTTATCTGTATTTTAGTCTTTTCAATGTGTTCATGCTTTTATCTTTTTGTATTATTGTCTCTACACTAGTTAAAGCACTTTGTAACTTGTTTTTGAAAAGTGGTCCACAAATAAAGATTATTATTATTATTATTATTAATTTTTTATAATGTGTTGACCGAGTTCCTTACACCGAGCGATTGAGACGACGGGAGCGTGCCCTAACTCTAGCAAGACTCTTTATGATTTAATTCCCTATATTGGAAAATTGTCTGCAACAGTGGAATTGCTTGAAAAGTCGTGTGGTGTAAGGTCATTATCAGTAGTAGCAGATATCCACCGTCTGTACCAACTGAACAGCATCTGTACACAGTTGAGCTCAATGCAGTTTTGTTTTGTACTGGACTGTAAAAAGGTCAAAGTAGACCAGCGGAGAAACAAATTTCCTCAGATATGTGGACTCAAAAGGTCGAGAGCTGGACCGGCATAAATCTGTGTGTGGCTTAAGCCTGCTGGCCGGAATAATCAAGTTTTTCATTAAGTAAGTCATCAGAAATACCCAAATTTAGTTACATCGTCACCACACAAATAAAGTGCTTTAGCCTGGAGGTGTGTTGTTGGAAATAATCTAAGCCAGATGAGGTTTTCTGATGCAATTCGACTGCAATGCCTTCAGTTAAAAACAAAAATATATATATATATATTACTGAGTTGGTATGACAAACGAAAGAAATGTTTTAAAAGGAAAATCTTAAAATGACAAAAAAATATACATAATAATCACACTTGTGCAGTAGTTGCATTTCACATGACGTTAAACACAACATTAGCCAGAGGTAAAAAAAATAAAAAAACATGCAGTGATTGTCTGCCCTCTGTTATGTAAGCTACGAAAAGAAAGGAGAGGGAAGTGAAAGGAGGGGAAACACACACAAACACAAAAGAAACTTGGCAGCAGAGGGTGAGTCGGGCAGTCTGAGGTCCGGAGATCTCAGAGGGAGAAGCAGAACGTACGACACGTACCATATTTGACAAGGTTACACGGTCCTTGGGAACTATCAGAGAGATGTCAAAGGTGGCTTTAATGGCCGGCTCATCCCAACAGGGGAAAGCTCTGCGAGCGTCCGTGGCCTGGAGGAAAAGGGGAAGGGGAAGGGGAAGAGAGAGAGAGAGAGAGAGAGAGAGAGAGAGAGAGAGAGAGAGAGAGAGAGAGAGAGAAAGAGAGAGAGAGAGAGAGAGAGAGAGAGAGAGAGAAAAAAGACATAAACTGAGTGAACAAAATGCATCTCCAACCTGTCTCCACCTGCTGGGATCATACCTCAATCTTTGCGTCACATTTGATTTTGTCTATGAGACAATTTTGCAATCCCTGTACACCCTCCTACCAACAAATAAATAGATCCTCATTCTTTACTTGCATGTTTTTCCCTTTTTTTAATGCATATTTCATTCATCAGCATCTTTGCTCATCTGGCCATCAACCATTCATTTTTTACTGTTAAAACTGTACACAAGTCTTACAAAAACTTACATATTTGTTCATGTTACCATTTCTTTTACATTTCTTGTTTATTTCCTTTTAGTATGTTATGCACAGCTATGTTATACTGTATGTGTGCACCATCCGCCAAGGCAAATTCATCGTAATTGTTACTCACTTAAATGCTTTTCTTTTACCGATTTAAGAGAAATTAGAAGAGGGAGCCTGAGATCTAAGATTTTTTTTTATTTTGAGTGTTGGGCAGATCACAACAAATGACGTGAAACGTGATGAAATTCTATGAATCAAATAAGATAAATAGAGAGAGCCTGAGAGGGGAAAGTTACCACCTAATTCATAGACTGCTGTTGTGTTTCATGCATACTAAAAGACCCGTGTCTCGGTCCTCCTGCGTTGTTAGGGACACAACAGCCTTCACATTGTATCACGCCAGCCAAAAGGCTTCGGGTGTTTTCACTCATATTTGTCCAGTCATTTTGCTGCGTGAGCAGCACCAGACTCCTTCCCTTTGTTGCAGGAGCAGGCAGCGCTACAGTCGAGCATTTCTATCTGCGCCAGGTACAACAACAACAACAACAACAACAACCACCTGTCAGCTTTTTTCAAAGCAGATATACTGAAAGCATCACATTTATCTATGGCATTCTTAGCATGACCTTTACATTGAAAGCCTGCAGCTAATAGATACATCTACAAACCAGCCTTGTAACACTTAACAAAATAAAATATAAAATCTTGTTGAGGGCCTTGAAAGAAACCTTTATACGCTCCCTCACCACAGGAGTCAACCTACTGGTGTTGCTGGTGATTGGTCAGATCAAGTGCTTCAAGATTTGATACTTTATTAATCCCAAACTGGGGATATTCCACTGTAGAAGGAGCTCAACAACAACAAAAGTTCTCACACACACACACACACACACACACACACACACACACACACACACACACACACACACACACACACACACACACACACACACACACACACACACACACACACACACACACACACACACACACACACACACACACACACACACACACACACACACACACACACACACACACACACACACACACACACACACACACACACACACACACACACACACACACACACACACACACACACGAAAAATATCCCAAAAGTATTATAAGAAATAGAAGAAATTTGAATAGGAGTAATAGTAGCAGTATGTACACTATAAACACCCTTATATAAACAGACCGTATATAAACACATAAACACGAGTAAGGTGCGGATGAATAGGAATGACATATTGCACAGTAGGAGGTGACACAAAGTAATAAAAAAATATACAGCATATGCATATATGCATGGTGCAGAATATCGTCAAGTGATGGCTTATATTGCATTATATGCATTATAAGCTAGCAGTACTACATTATAATGCATTAAAGAGCCGGACTGCTTCTGGAATAAAGGACCTGTGGTTGCAGCGCTCCTTCTTGCACCGAGGGAGCTGCTGAGGTAACTCACAGTTTTGTGTGTGTGTGTGTGTGTGTGTGTGTGTGTGTGTGTGTGTGTGTTTGGGGGGGATAAATCGAAACAGCATCGTATCGCGATATTTTCAGTGACAATACCCTATCAAAACACAGAAGCCAAGTATAGCTCTATTGTTATATATGTGTTGGTAATTTTGTCCCATTTTGCAGCAACAAAATTAAAAGGTGAGACAAACAAACGAGAAATGTTTCTTTTTAGATGAAACAGACGTTGACAAAGTTTCCTTTAGGGGACATCATTTGAAATTGGGATCAAATAATAAAACTGCAATTATCGCAGAATATTGCAATATGTTTAGAATTGCAATGATATCCCATTGTGACATAAGCGTTGTGAGGCCTCTGGTGACTCCCACCTCTAGGTGAGAGGTGCTCTTGCTTCTACCTGTGTTCATTTCACATTGTCCAAGTTTCCAAGTGTGTGCCAAAACACACAATATGAGCAAGTAACTACACTGGACTTCCTCCGACCGCTGGTCACAGGTGCTCAGGCACAAGTAAAGCAAACCCTTGCTAAAAAATGAACTACCACACGCTGTTAGTAACTTTACTGTTGACAGCTTTCAGCTGTTTTAGCACAATCTGTTCACAGCCTACTCACTGTTTTCTGTCTGTCTCTCACTCATGTAGTAACTAGGCATCAAGGTGCACCTGTGTGTTGGCAGGATTACGATCATGAGATCAACTACACCGAAATGTACATGTTTTGTGAACATGCATGTGCCACTCTGTCATATATTAACTTTGTATTTCAGTGTGCTCACACTGTGGTCCTGCAGGTTCTGATGAAAGCCACCAAGTTAGAGTCCAGTCCAAACTCAAGGGACATACAGTATCTCCACATGATCTGAGTTTTCTGGCCAGTTCTGGAACAATGTTGCATCCAACATTTCCTCCTTTATTAACGTTACTATACCTGTTACTATCAGTGTTTTGATTCTGAACGATCCGTCAGCCTTTCAGCTCTCTAAACCTCAAAACCCAGGCTGCATTTGCTGGACTTCCAGCTGCTAAGAAAAAGATTGCAACCCGTTGGAAACCAGCTCATGACTTGCCTGTTTGTACGTGGAGCCTTTCCTTTTTGGATGTCGTGGATAGGGAGCTCTCTATGGCTCGCGTGGATGGAGCACCAGGAAGGTCTTTGGACACTTAACTCGGCCTTGGTGGATCCTTGAGATCCGGGCTGTAGACTTGCACTACACTTTTGTTCAAGCATGTAATTGGTCCTCTTGTCTTGTGTCTGTATGCGTATGTTTCTGCATGTATTATATATAAGGTGTGGACGTCACTCTCTGTTATCCCTCTTTCCCGTATGTCCTCTCTGTATTATTCTTTTTTGGCCCTGGGACAAGTTCTTATGTATCAGTGTATTGTTTGAAGTTGTTCTTAATATCACAATTAAAAAAAAATTATCATAAAAACATTATCCCAAACACACAGCAGCATTGAAACATACGCATAAAGATATCGTCTCATCTTTAGGACGATTTCTGGAAAACCAACAAGAGCCACATGACCTACACGCCCTCCTATGTTGCAACACAGGCAAGTAGTGGGTGAAGCAACACAGAAGAAAATACCCCAGCTTACCTCAAACTGTGTGACAGCAGCGTAGCGGATCTCTCCAGCAGTGGATGTATATTTACTCCTATAGAATCCCTTCATTTTGTCATTCAGCTCCCCGACAAAGTCTATCTTCAACGAGCCAGAGCCTGGGGAGGCGTGCGCAGAGAGTTTGGTAGAGTGTTAGTTTGGACGCAGCATTATTGACAGAAAGTAGATTGTTTAAAAGCAGGGTCAGCAGAGCCAAGTGGAGTTCCCTCTTACCTTTATGTAAAGAGCTAGGAAATGACAGGGTGACTTTCTCGTCCTCATTTTGATAGTTGAATCCTGTGGCATTGATTTCTAAGAGACACAGAAAGAGGAAGAAAAAGGCGTGAGACCACGAGCATGCAACACGTGTAATATGCAAGACCTACAAACTACATTTTTAATCAATGGGAATGCCATTCACAAAGAGTAAAATGGGAGAAAAGGCTGAGAAAGGCTGACCCTCACCTTCTCCTCCCTGTAGTACGAAGGAAGCTGTGATGATGTCGATGTCAGCACAGTTCATCACGATCTGATTAGTGGCTTGTGTAACCTGTAAACATTGACATGAAACAGCAGAAGTTATCATTTCATAATCTCAGCGGTGCCTTCGTTTCAAACCCCAATCAGTTAGGGAAAGGTGAGTTTTAAAGGAAGTTAGTATGTAAAGAAGCCAGAAAGCAATCCTGATGGATTTATCCAGACTGAGCCTCAGATATCTGAGACAGGATTGGACCTACTCACTGTGAGCCAAACCTAAAGAGGCTGAAGGGCAAAACCGGGTACAGATAAAGAACCGGTTGGGGGTGTGAAAAGGGAAAGAAAGTGCTAATGAAGAACAGAAGACTGACTGTGGGGCTGTGAAAAAAGTTGATGTAACTGCCCACGTTTTTGAGTCTGCAAAAACCTAGTGGCACACTTGGAGTCCATGCAGTTTTCAGACCGGGCAGTCAGTGACATTCAGGGTTTGGGGCGCTGCTGGTAGACCGCCGCGGGTGTCTGAGACACTCGGGAGACGGACATAACAGCAGAGAGGCAGTAATTATGAAACATGGCAGGCAAAGAGTGCCACATTGCTTGAGTTTCTTCCCGGCCTACGGCATTTTCCCCAGGCTTTTGTTCCCACCACAGGTAAAGAGGTTACTAAACCAAACAGTGGTAGAGGATTTTCTATTTTTAGCAAACACAGGATTTAAATCTTTCAGGGAGGACTCAACATGTGAGATTTGCTGAATTGAGGATTTGCATTTACCAACAGTTAAACATGTTTGAATATGTCCTGGTTTAATAGCTCGTATTTAGCACATCTCCCATAGTCATTCCTTGGCTGGGTGTCATTTCAGATCCAACAGTTTTAAACTCTAACAGAGTACCCGGCTTCAGGGAAATTAACCCTTGCTAACATAACACAGTCTGGTAGGACCAGGCTAGTGGACCAGAGTCTGGTAGGACCAGGCTAGTGGACCAGAGTCTGGTAGGACCAGGCTA
>NC_048408.1:29227213-29256503 GCF_013103735.1 Etheostoma cragini | reverse complement strand
ACCAGAGTCTGCTAGGACCATGCTAATGGACCAGAGTCCGGTAGGACCAGGCTAATGGACCAGAGTCTGGTAGGACCAGAGTCTGGTAGGACCACGCTAATGGACCAGAAATCTGGTAGGACCAGGCTGATGTACCAGAGTCTGGTAGGACCAGGCTAATGGACCAGAGTCTGGGAGGACCAGAGTCTGGGAGGACCAGGCTAATGGACCAGAGTCTGGGAGGACCAGAGTCTGGTAGGACCATGCAAATGGACCAGAGTCTGGGAGGACCAGAGTCTGGGAGGACCAGAGTCTGGTAGGACCAGGCTAATGGACCAGAGTCTGGGAGGACCAGGCTCACGACATGAGGAAAATATCTCCTTGTGATTATTTTTTACTGATATTGCGATTGCAATATAATTCACGAAATAGAAGCGAATAATCATATTAATATTGTGATTAATCGTACCAGACCTAGCTATGGGTTAAGTGTCTTGCTCAGGGACACATTGGTTGATTTATAGCAGTAGGAATCTAACCCACATCTCCAACACCAAAGCCATGTGCTCCATCACCACCCACTGCCTACATTTGTTGCGGCATTTAACACAAAAACAACCAACCTTCTCCAAAGCCTCCAGTGCAAACATTTCAAGGGTTTAGTGCTGAAATAATGAATCAATCAACAGAAAGATAATTGTCATAAATTAGTCTTTCTTTAAGGGCAAATGGCCACTTTTCAAATGTGAGGATTTGGTGCTCATGTTTATTTTGTATAATTAGTAAGTTAACTGTACGTCGTTGGGTTTTGGACCAAGATATTAGTTGAATTTCCTTTTCCAGCTGTTTGCTTTTTGTTTCAAATGTCACTCGTGTTCTTTGGAGTTAGTGATATTGCCATTTTTAATGTAGCGCTATTTCTTCAATCTGTTCTTGAGAGTGAATCAGTTAACATCACATTAGTAAAATGTGTCACATAAACAAAGAGAGTAATATTTGCTAACATACACATTTAGACCACATATATTCATGTGGTCTGTCTTCATAGCACTAAAAATGTGTGTGTTGAGTTAGTGTTTCCAAGCAGGGTGAGGTGTCAGAACAGCTGACAGGTGTCTGTGCTCGCACAATGGAGCGTTTTACACCCTGTAAGCACATGTTCTCTCTCTGAAACAAGAAGGGCCATCAGGGAGGAGAGCACAGACCTCTGCCAAGGCCGATTCACCCCTAAATGTAATGGGCTCTTCCCTGGTACATGGTACACCCTTCCACCAAGTTTCAGTACAAATGGGGCCGGTGGTTTTTTATCCCAAAACATTTCCTTCCTTCCTTGGCGGAGGTAATAAACGCAAAGCGAGCTGGTTGTTTTATGTGTTAGCTGCAGAGTTGATACAATCAACACACACTTTATCAACAAGCCACAGGGAATACAACAGGTTTGACTAACGGTAACGTCAACTGAAAGCAAACAAATATGAGCACAGTGTGTGTGTGTATTCTTCAAATTGACCCAAAAGACTTTTAAAGAAGAGTTTAACGCTCCTAAACTAAAGTTACAATACTAATTTTGCTTGGATATAAAAATTTAAAAAATCTCAGAGAACTTCTGCTGTAAATTGTGCAAGCAAGAAGCAACCTTCAAATATGTTTTATAATGCACCAAGTTAATGTTTAAATTAAGAATTTACCCCCTAAAAGTTAGTTTTAAGTACTTTTTAATTATGCATCCAAGGTGAAAAAGGCCTTTTTTTTAAAGAAAGATTTCTGGATTGTACAAATCAAGATCAGATCACTCAAACAAAGACTGACTTTAATTGAAAAATCAATTATTAAACCCAGGCCTACTCAATAACCTTTGTTTTCTTTTGGCTGGTGAGTGGTTCTAATCTTGTTCCGTGACCTTTGGGCAAATGTCACTGACCACATCATTTTAACTGTAAGGACAGTATGGTGCATTTACTCAAATACTGTTCTATCACTGTTGTAATTTCAAGTACTTGTACTTTACTTACGTTAGGTAACTAACGTTATACTTCTACACGTAACCAACTACATCTTACAGGCCTATAGTGTACTAATAGTACTACTTTTTTTGTTTTCATGTGACAGTTTTTCAGTTCTTTGTTTTTTTTTTATCCCGTTCCTGTCCAGTGAGAACCAAATATCTCCAGATGTGTTGACGTTGGAACAAGTGTTCCTTTGTGTGTTAAGAAATTCTCCTTCTTCTTAAGTTAAATAGTCTTTTAAAAGCCTCTCGGATCAGCTGGAAAAAGCATGTCACAAAGCTGAAAACAGGGCTGGTATTCTGTCACCATTAAAATATTTAAAACTTTTTAGAGATACATAGTTCTCACAGCACAGCAACGCTACAAACATGATGATCTTATAAAATAAGATGCACTGCTGCCAATAAAACAACCCAACAGTATATAAAAGGAGTTAAAATTAGCACAACCTTAAAGGTCTACAGCAGGAAAATGCAACATTCAGATAAATGCAGCAGGAATAGGAAAAGCACTGACAGAACATTTTACTGCACACTAAATACTTTTACTTAATACATACTTTTACTTAAGTAATATTTTTGTAGTAGAGTATTTTCACAGTGTGGCACATTTTCTCACGTAGCTAAAGGATCTGAATGCTCCTTCCACCACTGAGAGGTAACGGGGTGGGAGGGGGCAACATGGTGTTGCCATGATTTAGCAAACATTGGTGAGCGTTAGCTAGCCGCTAGTTAACAACTTCACTAATATATAACTGATCAAAATGGTCGTGCCTTATAGTAATGCATTGGAGTAGCAAGGGTGCAACGCTGCTGGCACACCACCAACCGCTCTTGAAGCCCATTAAGTGCATTGCCAAGCGCCCGTTAGCAGGCTAATGTCAACGGTCCGAAGGCTAAGCTAACGTGAGAGTGCAAGTCCACGGGACTGTTGTGCTAACTAGCTTCGATTAGCTTCTGGCTAGTCACAGAAATATCCCGACGTTAACAAATGTGGGTCTCCCTTCAGCCAGTGTGAGCCAGTCAAGAAACAGTTAACAAGGCTAGCACCTGCCAGATAACGTCAACGTTAGCTGCCAACACCGTCAGCTAGGTAGGTTACAACTGATGGGCTGGTGGCTAACACGTTAGCTATAGCTAACGCTACCAAGCTAACGGCACTGGTAACCGTTAATAACGTTAGCTAGCCAGTTGGTGAGATTACATAAGAAGATCCCCGCCATGGACACACAAATCCACCCATTCATGTGGCCGACCCCTCGGGTTTAACATACCTCCACCACAGCCTCCAGCTTGCCTTCAAACGTGAAGTCGATCAGGTCGGGCTTCAGACACAAGCCATAGTTGACGGGGTAAACGTCAGTTGGTAACCGTACGAAGGGCCTCCGCTCGGGCATGGTTACTGTATGTTGTCTGGCCGCGCGGACGAAGACGGTGTTGTGCGGGACTCTATTGCTTTTATTAGCTAGTGCGGAACTCGACAGTGATGGTGGACAGCAGGTGGTGAGTCTGTGTACGAATGACAGCGAAAGCCTGCGGCCCAGGAGCAACAACATCAACTAGAACCCTCCCAGCACTGCCAGCTACACACTCTCTCTCTCTCTCTATCTCTCTCCCGTAGAAAGCCCAAACAACTCAAGTTGAGCAGCGTCGACCAACGGACACGCAACGTCATCACGTCGTGTCAGCGTACGTGCTGAACGTGTGTGAGCGGTGTGCATGGCTCACATACTGTACATTATTAATAACATTAACGGTATATGGCAGGGATTCTGTGAATCATAAAAAAAGAAAATTTCCCATGTATATTTTTCCCCATGTATTTATGCAAGGATGTTCTGGATAGATTTAGACCACTTTCTAAAAAAAAAAAAAATAAAAAAAAAAAGTTAACATTAATGCTGACATAACATGTTTAATGTTAGCGAGGAATAGCCACATCTTATCTAATGTTAAAAACAAAAAAAGCCATTAAGACCTTTGAGTTATTTAATGTAAAACATTATATCAGAATCAGAAAGAGGTTTATTGCCAAGTACGTTTTTTAACACATGCAAGGACTTTGTTTTGGTTATATATATATAATATAATATAATATAAGTGTAGGTATAATAATAAAGAACACAAGTGTAAATATATGTAAGTATATATATGAATACATACTGTATATATGTATGTTAATATAATATAATATAATATAAGTATAGGTATAATTATCAAGAACACAAGTGTAAATATATGTAAGTATATATATTAATAAATACTGTATATATGTATGTTAATATAATATAATATAATATAAGTATAGGTATAATAATAAAGAACACAAGTGTAAATATATGTAAGTATATATATATGAATACATACTGTATATATATATATATGTTAAATGATTCTATGATTGGATCTGAAGTTGTACTGAACCTTACATGACTAAATTGTCCTAAAATAAATAAATTAATCTAATTGGTTTGGGTTACATAATAACTGCACAACATCGTTTTATTAACCGAGAAAAAAAAAAAAGCAGGACAAAAGCTTTATTTTGAAAATCGGAAACCGGAAACACACATTTTTTTTTTCTTCCTCAGTGCTGTCAAGATGGCGATGCCCTTAAGGAGGACGCTGGTAGCTGTTCACAGAGCAACATGCAGCAGTTTGATGGTACTGAGACTTTTAATAACACTTTTTTGACTTTATTACAAAACAGACAATACGTTGTCGAAGCTGCTCGTGTGTTTTGCTTGTTACTAAAGCGTTGCTAGGTGCATGATCCTGACGATGCTAGCTTAGCTTAGCTAACGGTAGCTAACCGACTGACACGGACATCCGATAAACAGCACAGGCCAAAAGTTTTAACACACCTTCTCATTCAATGCGTTTCCTGTATTTTCATGACTATTAACATTGTAGATTATCACTGAAGGCATCACTACGAATGAACTATTAACACTAATTAATACATATTAATACATAATACTTATTATGTATTTAGCAAAAACGTGTAAAATAACTGTAAACATGTGTCATGTTCTAGTTTCTTCATGATAGTCATGAAAATAAAGGAAACGCATTGAATGAGAGGGTGTGTTCAAACGTTTGTCCTGTTCTGTATATGGAAGAATATTTAAACCAGGAAAGAAATATTTGGACATTATTGAAACCCTTAACTGATGTAAAAGTAGTAGTACCACACTGTGAAAAAAAATCCATTAAAGTGCTACTTAAAGTATTCAGTCAAATGTTCCCGGTCTCTGTTTTCCCTGTTACCCCCTTATGACCTCATAAGGAGCAAGATTCCAGATCGGCTCATCTGAGCTTTCATTTTCTCCAAGGCAGAGCAGGATACCCAGTGCTCGGTTATTAGAATATATTATATTATATTATATTATATTTTACTTTATTCATCCCACAACGGGGACATTTTGTCATCATCAACAACGATGGTGATGATGTTGAGTAGTTTAATCTACAGCTATGCGTCATATTCATAAGATCGTCATATGTAGCAGCTGTAGCACTTGTAGCGTCGCTGTCCCGTGAGAACCACGTATCTCTACAAAGTAATACAACTTTTTATGGTGTCAGAAAAACTGTCGCTGTTTTCACCTTTGTGGCAATGCATTTTCCAGCTGATCCAAGAGACTTTTTAAAGACTTTATTTATGTAGTTTATCATAAACCTTTAACATCAACTCATCGTGAGATGCAAAAGTAACGCCACCATTTGGGATAAATCAGAAATGATTTGGCTTTTTCTTTTCTTGCACTTCTTTTATTTATGGGGTTTGTCACAATATCGGTCACTTGAACCACTTTTGCAGTAAAATGAGGGCTGCACAATATGAGGAAAATGTCTAATTGGGATAATTTTGACTGATATCGCGATTTGGCTGATATTACGATATGATTCAAGATGTCCGTCTTGTCCATATCGATGTCCTTTACAGATGTTTGTCTCGACGTGCTGTAACCAGGTCCAGGGTCCTATGTTTCTGCAGAAGAAGAACCAGCTAAAAAACAGTTTTTAAACTGAGTCAGGCCCGTTTATATTGCAACGAAGTGGTACTTTTTAACTTTCGGGCATAATCATTATGAATAAATGAATGAATGTTGGAGGGATTGATCATTTTTCACTTGAGTTTTTAGCTAGTTTAGCCTATTACTGTTAGCTTGTTTGTATTTATGACACTTATATAAACTGTTCACATTTCTGGCATTGTTTACATTTGTTTTTTTTTTGCATTTTATTGATCAATTTTAGCATTTCTATGTGTTTTGTGCGCCCTCTATTTCACTTTGAACTGCAGCTACACCACAACAACAGTCTCCCTCGGTATAAATCAAGTTTTAATCTTCTTTTAAAAACGCCTTCTCGCAGAATGCTGAGGCGTCTTTGGACGTGCGGCATCCCGGTCCACTTTACCTGCCGGTCCGGACCAAGAAGCGGTACTTCATCCCCCCAGCGGTGGGGCTGAAGGGGAAGAGGGAGGAGAACACGGAGGCCAAGGCCCGAGCGGCGGGCATCGTCTTCAGGCAGGAGTACGTCGAGAGGCCCATCAACATCGCCTGCACTGGTAATAAAGTCTTTGTGTTTTTTTAATTATTATATATTATTATCATGTTTCTTAACAGGCATACGTGAAGGCATCGCTGGTGTGGGATGCTTCTAGTTTCCAATTTTTTGAATGTAAAGACTGCAAAAGGCTTTAGGTTTTTTTTATTTATCGATCTAATATATTTATAAAATTCAACATATCAGACTTTGTGGGGATAGAACGATGAAGATGATGATCAATAGGATAACCATACCTAATAAAATGTGTTTATAGTGGAGAGTATTAAACACTGGCATTCAATAATAAGAATAAGAATAATTTAATAATAATAATAATGTATACGTTATTAATCCCGCAAGGAGAAATTACAATCGTTTCACTCTGTTATTATTACACAAGCATGTTTATTAATTTAATGATTAAATAAGGCAGTCTCTCCAAACTCACCTCAATTATAACTTGTCTCCTGCTAGTTGTACTACAGCACTTGCTTTTACAAAAAAATAGTTAAATTAATTAATAAATATGTTGGTTGTATCTCTTTTCGGTGTTATTTAATTTGTAGACGCCCCTAAGCACTCGTCTTACTGCCGGTAGCGCTAGCAGCAGAGAGCAGAAGTTATCAGGCAGGTGCTATTTAAATAAACTCCTGGTGTACTTACAAACTTTCCAATCCATCGTTTTATGAGTACATAACATATTTGTACTACTGTAGAAGTTGGGTATAATTTCGGGCATTATTAGTGGGGTAATTTAGGAGATACACAGTCGTTTCCATTAGCGCCTGCACTGAGCAAATCAGCTGATCACACTAACTCGACCCTAGGGTGAAATTACTCCGACCCATGACTTTTAAGCATTATTTAATTGGACTTTTTTAAATATAAATTAATAAATAATTGTTTTATAGTGGTCGACAATCCGACTTAATTGCCATTTAGAGATGGTGAGATATGTTCAACACAAGGACTCCTGTTATTGTATTTTGTGATAAATGCCAGTTCACAACTTAAAAGTGTGAAGCAAACTCAATTCCATTCAATTCAAACTTTATTAATCACTAAAAGGCAATTCAATTTTGCACTCATTCAGTCCCATAAAAAGAAAAAGAAAAAGACTGAGCGAAAAAAGCACCATTGCAATCACAACAGCAACAGATAGCGCCGCCCTGATGGCATTAAAGATGATCTTCAAAAAAAGAAAATGGCCAGAATTACCCATGATTCTCTTAGTTTTCAGGACTACCAGTTTCTTCCAGAGGGAGCTCAGGTCTAGTCCAGCGCTCTTAGAGCAGATTGAACCAACTCCTCATCAATCAGTCAAACTATTTATTTAGTAATACCTCTCCCGGTTGGAGGGTACGACCGGACTGATACTCCCTGTCTGATGTCTTTCCCAGCGGGAATCTTCGACCCGTACATCCCCCCCGAGGGCGACGCTCGTCTCTCCACGCTGTCTAAAGAAGGCCTGAAACAACGAACCGAACAGCTGCGACAAAGCGCCGGCTCACAACTAGCGTAAGACTGTTTCTCTTACTCCTCGTGGTGTTCCTGTACGGATGCTTTCCTTGTCAACAGTCCGGATGTTGCTGGAAAGAATGAAGCTTGGTGTGTCGTTGCCATTGAGACAGACGGCACCTCTTTCTTACCGCCTAATTAAAGCTGTTTCTTTGAAGTGGGTCCAAAACATCTGACCTTTTGGGACAAATACAAGGAGAGTGGCCACAAGTGGGAGCACGTTTTTCAGTGATAGGGACCCACTTTTGGAAGGACTTACCAGCTGAAATAAAACCACAAACCCAACTGAGAACATTTAATAGAAAGGTGAAACACTGGCTGGAGACATCCAAACATGTAGCCACTGGGTCAGGTCCATAAGTGCAGGAGCACTCATGCACACACTCATTGTCCCTGTTGTGATGTATTGTCTGTGCTAGTTGCATGCCAGTAATATATCTGGATTATATATATATTTTTTTTTTTGAAAGACCTAACCAGGGACTGGGGTTGGAAATTAGCCCATTGGCTAGAAAACCTTTTTTGCAACCATTCAATTCAATTTTGTTTATGGTATCAATTCATAACAAGAGTAACCTTGAGACACTTTACAGATAGAGCCGGTCTAGACCACACTCTATAATTTACAAGGACCCAACAGGTCTAGTAGTCCAAAGCAAACAGTGCGACAGTGGCGAGGAAAAACTTCCTTTTAGGCCGAAACCTGGGACAGACCCAGACCCAGACCCAGACCCAGGCCCAGGCCCAGACCCAGACCCAGACCCAGGCCCAGACCCAGACCCAGGCCCAGGCCTAGACTCTTGGTAGGCGGTGTCTGACGAACGGTTGGGGTTAGAATGAAGAGTGGAAATAACAGTTACAAAAAATACTAGTTTGTAGTAGTTCATGGCGTAGCAGGACACTGTGCGGCATTACAAGGCACAGCAGGACGTAGCAGGACGTAGCAGGATGTAGCAGGACGTAGCAGGACGTAGCAGGACGTAGCAGGATGTAGCAGGACGTAGCAGGACGTAGCAGAGCGTAGCAGGACGTAGCAGGACGTAGCAGGACGTAGCAGGACGTAGCAGGATGTAGCAGAGCGTAGCAGGACGTAGCAGGATGTAGCAGAGCGTAGCAGGACGTAGCAGAGCGTAGCAGGACGTAGCAGGACGTAGCAGAGCGTAGCAGGACGTAGCAGGATGTAGCAGGTCGTAGCAAGTTGTAGCAGGACGTAGCGGGATGTAGCGGGACGTAGCAGGATGTAGCAGGTCGTAGCAGGTCGTAGCAGGACGTAGCAGGACGTAGCAGGGCGTAGCAGGACGTAGCATGGCGTAGTAGGCGTAGCAGGACAAAGCAGTGCACCGCTGAACATCTAGCGGTACCATGGCAACAGCTGCTACCATGAGTTTGGAGCCTCCCTGATCCAAGACCCATCTACACACATTATTATGTTTCTGACTGTGATTATTATCTATGCTATAATGTGCTCTGCATTTCCCCCGACAAAAACAACTACTGAATAACATAAAAATAAGTGGACACACTTTACAATAAATGTAAGAAAACAGTTAAATGTATTTTATTCATTTTTTTCAATGTTTCTTTCAGGATTCGTAAAATCAAAGAGCACGACTCTCAGTTCACAACGAAGAGCTTTGCAGAGCGAGCTCAAGACATCTTCATCGAGGCCCACAGCGCCCTGACACAGTAAGAAAATCAACTCTCCCTTCACGCAGCCAGCTGACGTAGCTCGTCTCAGTCTACCATGTAATCATTGTCTACTGTTTGCCTGTATTTCTTGTGTGTCAAAGTCAAAGTCAAATTCTGCTTTATTGTCAATTTCTTCACATGTCAAAAACATACAAAGAAATCGAAATTGCGTTTCCCTCTATCCCACGGTGACAAGACATTTATAACAAATTTTGTCCACAGACAAACATAACATTCAAGTAAACAACATAAAAAAAGTAAAAATAAGAAGATATATACAATGAGGAAAATAAGAGCAGCGAAATTTGTGTTAAAAATGTGCAATTGTGCATACTGTCGACAGTCTATGTAATGTGCAAAAAGACAGGCGGTAGCATAGTGGTGCTGGTTATGTTTTTGCAGAAATGTGTTTTCAAGAAGAAAGTGTGTTTACTTGTTTGTGTGTTTTTGTTTTTTGCTGTTATTGAAGAAAATGCTGCTGCTGTAATAACAAAATATCCCCGTTGTGGGATGAATAAAATAAAATATAATCTAATCTAAGCATCGTAGTGTCAAATCAGCACACACCTCCACATCACATCTCAATATTCTTGGACAATTATGTATTAAAAGTACTTGGTTGCAAGAGTTTATTGGCTACATGTGTTGTACAAGATGTTATTTACTCACTGCTGCTACTTATATTCCCACTCATTTCTGTTTGACTGTATCTCGGTTGACACTACAACACATTTGCACAAGAGCCCGACAGATAAAGGTTTTTTTGAGGCCAATACCATACGAATATTTGGTCATGTAAAAATCCGATATGCCGATATATCGGCCGATATACTGTATATTTTAAAACATAATCCAGAAACGCGTTGCTAAACAAAAACAGATTTTTCTAACATTAGTTATTTGTAGTTATTTATGATGATCTTGACTGTTGTTTTATGTAAAGTGCTTTGAATTGTCATGTTGCTGGACTGTGCCATATAATTAAACTTGTCTTGTCCCATAGGTTTTTTTCCGTAATGTTTAAAGGAGAAGTAACGCTTGCCATTTTGTTTTGCAGGTTCAACAAGGAGAAGCTTCACTCCTTGGTGACAGAAAGATGTTACCCTGTGAGTTCTTCTTCTGAATGTTGAAGTTTTTCACTGATTCAGTTTCCTCGTGTCCCCACTTTATTTGAGTTTCTGCTCCTCCGTCCTGTGCTCAGGAGATGACGAGGGGGAACCGTTACAAGACGATCAGATGGAGGTTTGTAGAGTCCCTGGAGCCCCCCAGGGTGGTCCACGCCCGCTGCCCCGACATGGTCACCAAGGGCAATCTGTACGGCCAGGTGACGGTCCGCATGCACTCCAAACAGGTAGGACTCGGATGTTGTTGTTTTGGGGAAAATATGTTTATTGATTTTTCAAGAAAAAGAATAAGGAAAGAGGAGAGAGGGAAAAATAAAAACTAAATAACCTGAACCTATAGAACGTATAGCACATCTTGGATTGCAACAATATCCCATGGTTGTAGTTAGGATGGAGACTATAATAAAAAAACATCTTAAGGTAATAATGTTAAATGAATTTGACATATACAAATCTGGCAATGTTGGTCCTAACTTTTAGAGCCCTACAAGGACAGGCACCCCCATACATCTCAGACCTGATCCAGCTGCGTACATCCTCATGTAGTCTGAGATCAACAGGCCAGAGACTATTAGTTGCCCCCCTTACACATTTTAAAACCAGGGGGGACCGCTCATTTCAAGTCGTTGCACCTAGGTTGTGGAACGCTTTGCCTCCTTCCATGCGCTGCTTAGATTGTGTGGAAAACTTTAAAAGTCAGTTGAAATCTCTGCTTTTTAAAGAGGCTTTTAACTAGATAGTAGGGTGGTTAGGCTGGTCTTATGTGTACGTGTTATTCTTTAGTTTTTTGTGATGCATTGTATTTATGAGAGTTGTTAATGCTTCCTTTTGTCGTGAAGCACCTTGTGATCTTCATCTGAGAAAAGTGCTATACAAATAAATTTAACTTACTAACTTACTTACTTACAAATCACATGCTATTTTGCACATTGAGGTTTTATAAACTAGCCATATGGTCTATAGTTTCACATTTTAAATGTAATTCAGTATCGGGTCCCATGTCTTATCAATCCTGTCCACAACTCGTATCTTAATGAACTGTTGTTGACTCAAGCTCAGCTTTTTTTCCTCATAGTGTGTGCAATTTTTACAATTTTTTTCAAATTTCATACAGTTACTCATAGGCATGTGTACCAAAAACTTGAACTTGAACTTGATTTATGGTTCTGCGGAGGCTTCACGCAGAGCTTTCGGCGTACTTCTACTGCGTTGGTGTGTGCAGGGCCGACGTGTGTGTGCGTGGGGAGTGTGTGGTAGAGCGAGAGAGAGAGTGACGGCGATGAGGACCGGAACGAGTACTGACTCTAGAGTCACAGTGAGGGAGACAAAGTGTCTCCCCTGTTCTTTCTGACCAAGGTCGGAAATCTGTAGCAGGAAAAGTCAACCCTCTCCTTGATCCCGACCACGCCGCGGCCGAGCGACGCGTAGCTCCATTTTTCGGGAGGTGCACAACGGCCTACGCCATAAATCAGGCTTTTATGTTACAGATCTACACACCGTTTATGGCAGGGGTTAAACACTGCACTTTAATTCGGATAGCTTCTGCCCAAACTTTATTTGTACTACCTTAAATCATTGTGATACTGCTCATTTTAGCCTAAATCTTTATATATATATCTATATATATATAGATATATATATAGATATATATATATATATATATAGATATATAGATATATAGATATATCTGTAAAAGTTCTGTTTATAGCAATAGCCATCTGTGTATATATATATATTTATAGTACATATTCACCTGTGAACTCTGTTATAGTAACAACCATCTGTGTATTATGTTCATTGTACACATACATATCTGTAAAAATTCTATTTATAGTAATATCCACCTGTATATTATATTCAGTACATATCCAGCTGTAGATCTTGTTCACAATACAACTTATCTATATAGCCGTAAAATTCTGTCTATAATAGTATTAATCTCTATATTTATTCAGTACATTTCCATGTCCTGCACTTATGGAACCATTGCATATGTATATGTATATGTCTGTATATATATGCTCTTACTGCTATTGTACTTCTGGTTAGACTTAAACTGCATTTCGTTGCCTTGTCAAAGTCAAAGTACTTTTATTAGTCTCCCTAAGGAGAAATTTGCATTGGACACTGAGCTTAGCTGCAAGAGTTAAACACAACGACAAGCACGGGGTTAAAAAACAATTAAAAAAAAACATATATACAGTCAACATATGGGCTACTCAATGGCCTGGGCAAATAGCAGATTTACGATTTTCTATACTAGATAAGATAAAAGCCATATTTCAAGGACAAAACCAATTTCATTCATCCATCACAGTCACAGATATACCTTAAAAATATTCATAGTCATACTTTCATCTCTGCTTGTACCTGTGTAATGACAATAAAGTTGAGTTGAATCTAATCTAATCTAATTCTGGAAAAAGCAAATTGAAGGGCAGTTTTGTGGCTTGTGTATCAGGTTTAAAGACAATATTCCAGGCAGAGTTTAGATGACTGTGTGATCCTTCTTTTACGTCTGCTCGCCCTGCAGACGCTGGCCATCTACGACCGCTTCGGGAGGCTGATGACGGGCAGCGAGGAGCAGCCGAAGGACGTCTTAGAGTACCTGATCATAGAACGACACCTCGTCAATCCCTACGGCCTATGGAGGTTGCACGGAAAAATAGTTCCTTCCTGGGCTCCGGCCAAAGACCCTGTTGTTAAGGTGACCCTCCGCTCTGCACCCGCTGCCAACATTTATCTTTATAATAGAATAAAAGGGCAAAGGTCAGAGGCCCACTTCCTGTCGAAAACAAGCAAGGAGCACGCCAAGCTGCTGACTAATAGGTTTTATATGATTTGTCCAGAATTGGATATGTACAGTGGCTTGAGAAAGTTTACACACGCATGCTGAAGTTGATTAAAAAGAGGAATAAAAAAAAAAGATCTTTTGGAAATTGATCGTTATGCTTTAATTCAACAAATTTAGGAAAATCCAGTCTTTTAAGGACTCTAATTTTCTTTGTGAATGAATAATGTATCAAAAATAAATAAATGTTCTTCCTTAAAATCGAGGGGCATAAGTATGCTAAAATATAGGGGGGTGTATACTTATGCCCCTGAATTTTAACATAGGGGGGTGTATACTTATGCCCCCTGTATTTTAACATAGGGGGTGTATACTTATGCCCCCTGTATTTTAACATAGGGGATGTATACTTATGCCCCTGTATTTTAACATAGTTGGGTGTATACTTATGCCCCCTGTATTTTAAGGAAGAACATTTATTTATTTACAAAGAAAATTGGAGTCCTTAAAAGGTTGGTTTGGGAATGGTTGGAATGCGATGCTGTGGCTCCGTCCTTCACACACAAATCCCTGTTGCTTGGATTTTAAGTGACCCTTACCCTGGTAATCTGTTAGTTTATTCTGATGTTGTACAAGTTTCCTCAGCAACTAACTCGCGTTAAGGAGCATTGGTGACTGAATACCTGAGAGGAAGGGTTCGGTGTCTGCGTCAGTCTTCACAATGTAAGACTGGAAAAGAAGTGGACTTGACTGATATGCGTCACTGCAAAACGTCGACTCTAATCACCTTGAATCTGTGAGTCACAGACCCTGCTGTGGTTCAGATATGCCAGACAGATGGAGCCCTAATGTTGCCTGGAAGGTGTTTCTTACAAAAAAAACACTACTTCACCATCAGTCTCTGCTCGAGACACCTTCCTCCTTCGCATAGATATATGGATATAATAAGAAAACAAAGGAAAATGTATTATTAAATTCATCAAAACAGAATGACGTCAGTCACAAATGGTGTTTATCAATCTGAAGTGATTCCTTTCATGGAGTTTTTCTTTTTTTAAATTCCTTGCCGTTTTTGTATACACAATGCTACACGTATCTTAAGAAACCTCTGAGATTTGACTCATTCTTAGGGGTTATTTAAGGATCTGCCACCTTTCAACCACAATCTGCCAAGCCAACTTACAAAATAAGCTCTTCAATCAGCTGCAGTGCATGAAATTAAACAGAAATGCAAACCTGGGGCACGTTCAGCCCCGTCAAAACGTTTTAATGTAAACTGAAACGAGGGTGCGTTGGACACCCTGCGCACTGCCTTTTCATCACGAGTTTACAGACACATCGCTGGAGGTAACATCTCTGAAACACCCTGCAGAATGAGAGAAAACACCTCACTGGGGTGAGGACGCACGTCATTCACCCGACCAGATTTCACAAGTATCTGCTCCGTATCTGCTCTGCTCCAGATTCAATTCTAAGAAAATCCAGGAAAACATTCTCAATTATATAGAACAATAAGGGAATGTAGGAACAAACGATTAAATCCCAATAGGATGGTTCTTTAACGGTGGTGTTAAGATGTTGTCCTGAGTCTTTCTGCTGTTTTTAAATATTGCAAAATGGTTTTCTGGTCTTGGTTTTAAAGCCTAATTCACCTCGGAAAGAAAACATATTTATGCATTTAGTGTTGATTTAAATTGACGTGACTTATATTTTAAACTCTGCTTTCAAATGACGCTAATCTGCTCCACTTTCTCTTCCAGACTGTCATGATTCCTGGTCCCGAGCTGAGGCCAGGACAAGAGTTTGACGCCCTCCACTATCAAGTTCCCAAGCCAGAGGCAGTGCAATGGAATAAATAGGCCACCAGGTGGCGCTGGTCTTCACTTCAAACCACAACAGGACACAATGAGCAGTCATGGGGCCAAATGCGGTTTAGGTTTTGGCGGTGGCTGGTTAGTTTTTCCACTTTTTGGCAGGAAACCGGGCTTCCTCTGGAGGCTCTTATCGGTTAAAATGCTGTTGGCTATGGAAACGGTGGAAGCAGCAGGTGAGTTTTAGGATGAACAAACTCTTCTGAAGCCAAAAGTCTGCTTCCTTCCTTCTTTCCCTGCAAAATCACCAAACAAAACTCTGGAATAATAATACTGATAACAACAGCTCTTTTCCCAGATTTGTTTCACACATTTTCATTCTGTTTTGAGTCTAACTTAAAAAATAAAATGTAGAGCTTTCCAGAAATTGAATGTTTTATTGACTTTGATGAATATACTGCATGTTGATCTCAGGAAATACAAAAATAAAGTGACCCATCTTCGTCTCTTCACACCAGTAGCTTCAAGTGGGTTTTTCCTCATCAGAATAATCTTCCATAGAAGATATTGCATACGAAATTGAAATAAAACCCGAGCTGTTTCTCTATGCAAATCAAGGAATGTGTTACAACAAATTTGTTGTTTTTTCTTTTTACGTGACAACAAATCACAGCACGTTCGTTCAAAAACACAAACATGCAACAATGCTCACATAACTGGGTCACACTATTGACAAAAAATTTTAAACAATGAGATTGCTGAATGAAAAAATCACTGCAGCTGTCCGTTAGGCTGTATCTGTGATTGTGAGCACTGTGGACTGGTTATGTTTAGGTTTTGTGACATATTCACCCTAGTCATGGGTCCAACATACTGTACGCACATGGAAAATATATGTGAATTGTCACCTAAAAACATACAAAGACACAAAAACATTTCAATTTAAAATGGGGGTGGGGGGGGGGGTGGGGGGGTAAGAAGCAGGAAGAAATAGGACTTCATCTAAACACCTTAGATCCCCTTCCATCAGCCAAGAAATGTAGATCATTGCTGGTTTATTGAGGGACATAATGCATCATGTGCTTCACCTAAAAGAAAACTTTTTTCCAGTCAGGTTTGCACGACTTACTGTGTCCAGCTCATCAAGTATCTGGCCCAAATGGATAGTCCCAACTTGAAATAACAGCCCTAAGTTCTGTCTTTGATCAGCCCAAGTAATTGTCCAAGGTTTTTTCAGCTCTGGCAGCTGAAGGGGAGCTGGTCATGAGATGACCCCGACACTCTGACCTCCACCGTGGAACATCAAATATGCCCTTGACCATCAATAGATGGTCTAAAATGTTTTTTATTGAGTTCACCATCCCTTTGATTTAGTTGAAGGGTTCAAAAGTGAAAGCAAATGCTGGCTAGATGTAGATCACAAGTCGGGTGGGAATACAAAAGCCTCCGCAGCACATTCTGCATCGTCTTCCTCTTCATCTTCCTCTGGAATATTCTCAGGCTCCCATGTGAAGATGTCTGAAGCATTGTCTGTGAAGGAACTAGATCTGCTCCTTTCCATCTCCCAGGGACACAAAGCATCACGCCGGCCCAGGGCTAAGTTTTCTCTAGAGTCATCTATCTGCTCGCTGCCGTTATCTGCTGGAGTCTCTTCTACACTGAAGGACCCCTGGGTCTCTGTGACCTCATCTCGGTCCCTGTTGGGAATATCGACTTTGATTTCGGTTGATGTTTGTGGATTCTTGGATTCCCAGGGACAAATGTCTGCTTCAGTGCTGTCTTGCTTTTTTACAACTCCTGGTTCTTCAGCTTCCCATGGACAAACATCAGCCCGTGCGCTATCTTGCTTTTTGAGGACCTTTGGCTCATCCGACTCCCATGGACAAACATCTGCCCTTGCACTGTCTTGCTTCTTGAGGACCTTTGGCTCATCTGACTCCCATGGACAAACATCTGCCCGTGCGCTATCTTGTTTTTTGAGGACCTTTGGCTCATCGGACTCCCATGGACAAACATCTGCCCGTGCGCTATCTTGTTTTTTTAGGACCTTTGGCTCATCCGACTCCCATGGCAAAACATCTGACCGTGCGCTATCTTGTTTTTTGAGGACCTTTGGCTCATCGGATTCCCATGGACAAACATCTGCCCGTGCGCTATCTTGTTTTTTGAGGACCTTTGGCTCATGGGACTCCCATGGACAAACATCTGACCGTGCACTATCTTGCTTTTTGAGGACCTTTGGCTCATCCGACTCCCATGGGCAAACATCTGCCCGTGCGCTGTCTTGCTTTTTGAGGACCTTTGGCTCGTCTGTCTCCCATGGACAAACATCTGCCAGAGCCCTGTCTTGCTTTTTAAGAGCCTTTGGGGCTTCTGTCTCACACAGACCCACTTCTTCTCTGGAATTTCCTTGTCCTTGTACCTCTGATATTTTTGATACTTCAGTTTTGACTACCCCTGCTTCCTCTGTATCCCATGGACAAATACTTGTGCGAGATGTGTCTTTCTTTACATGACTCTCTGATGTTTTGGGGGTCTGAGGCTTTCCAGATTCTGGTTCGCCACTTTCCCATGGACAAACATCTGCCAGGTTTTCCAGTCCTTTTACCACAATCTTGGTTGCTGCATTTGTCTCAGGGAGGTCAGTTTCCCAGGGACATATATTTACTCTTGTGTCGTCTTTCCTATCAATCTGTACGGAATCAGTTCTCAAAGGCGGGATACCTTTTTTTAAATCTTGTGGTTTGTCTTGAGGTTCAGCCTCCCATGGACAAATATTTATCTTAATCTGTGTTGTTGAGCCTGTATTTGTTGGCTCGATGTTCTCCTCTTCCCATGGACAAATGTTTCCCAAGTTTTTGGGTGGATCAGGGAAATCCCATGGACAACTTTCTGCTGCCTTAGTTTCTTGCTTACCCAAAGGCAGGGAAGTTGATTTAGCATTGGGTTGCTTCTCATTACTTAAACTTTCTTTTGATGCACCGGGATAGACGGCAGCTTTCATAACTTCTTGCTTAAGGGGCACTGACAGGCCTTGCTTGGTCTGCAAAGGACTTAGGTTTTCATATACGACTTCAGCTTTGTCCTGAACAACCCATGGACATACATTGGCAAATTCATTATCTTGCCGTATTGAAGGTTGGGGACTTTCTTCAGTCTCCCAGGGACATACATCTGCTGGACGTTTCAAAGACAGTTCGGTCAGTGAATCTTTGGATGTGTTAGTATAAGAAATAATGGGAATATCCTGCGATTCCCAAGGACACACCTCACCATGAACACTTTTTCTTCTCACATTCCTTTGCTCTAGAGAATCCAGCAGACATACATTAGATGGTTCTGATACCTCCGATTCCCAAGGGCAGACATCTGCTTTAATGCTCTGCTGGTTCTTTAGTCTCTCTCCTTCCTGGAAAGTACCAGCTCCATCCCAGGGACACACATCAGCGTAGGAAATATTGCGAACTGGTGTAATTCGATTACTACCTCTTCTGTGAATTAAAGGAGTTCTACAGCTGCTGGCAGTTGAAGAGCTTCCACTACTACGTCTGCTATTCTGCCTTGATAAAAACACATTTTCACAAGTGCCATCTTTTTGCATGTCATCCGTGTCCCAAGAGTAGACAGCAGATTTTACAATCATAAACTTTCTTGGGCTTCTGTCGGAGGAATCCCCAGAGGAAAGCCTAACGGCATTCTGCTTTACAAGGCATGGTTTGTCTGCTGTTGTCATACTTCTTTTCTGCATTGACCTCTTTTCAATGCTTGGACGTCTACTAGATGATCTAGATCTTGGCGTTGTGGAAGCATTTTCCTGACTTTTTTGTGAAACAGAATCCTCTTTATTTAAATCTCCCTCCTTACTGGATTTTACTACATCCACAGATCTCATAACTGATTTCACAGAGAGCCACTTATTGGTTGTGTTGGTGCGGAAGGAGAAGACACGTTGATCTTTTGTGACCTTTGGTCTTGGAGTCCCTGGTGCACTTGCAGACACAGGAGCCTGTGGTTTTGGAGACTCACTTTCACCTATTCCTTTATCCTCTGAAGGATTCTTTTCTACAGGTGGTAAATATTCCCATGGACAGACAAGCTTGTTTGTAGATAGTGGCCCTTTGTCCTCACCATCTTCAGAGTTTGCATAGGTGACATGCTTCTGGTTTTTGTCCCCTGATTGTTCTTGGTCCACCTCCCAAGGACAAACTTCAGCCTTGTCAAATGACCCTGACTGACTGAGAGCACTACGGGTCTGGTCACTTATGGAAACGCTCTGCCTGGATCTTGTCAACACTGTGCTGGCTTGCTTAACCTTGGGTATGTTCTCCATGGACTGGGCGGTCGTGGACGTTAGACTCCTGGACTTATGAAGCTTGGTGTGATCAGGATGCAGGAGATTTGTATCAATTGACAGATTCTGGGCACTGGCTGACTTGTAGACCCCCAGTGGAATATCCAAGGACTCTGTCTCTGATTGCTGGGAAGATCTCTTCACAGCATTGGCTTTTAACATTCTGTCATGCAATGAAGGGTCTCTTTCCCTGACATAGTGATGATCACTTTGGGACTTGCGCATGGATGGTGATCGTGAAGGGGATTTCATTGAACTTCTGTAACTGTTACTGACAGTATCTGGGACCCTCCTGAAGGACTCGGACCGATTCATATTGATTCTACTCTGGGAGGGTCCATCTTTGTCGTCGCGGCTGCACTGCCGGCTCATGCTCTCTGGGATCTCGGCAATGCGTCTAATAATGGATCTCCCCAATGCACATCGAGAACTCCGCTTCTTTGTCAGATGAGGGTTGTTTGCGGTCATCTTCTTGGTCTTGTGGACTTCTAACTGGGCATATAGCTTCTTCAGTTCATCCTGGTGCATATGAAGAAGGGAGGGAATTGATGAAGGGATGGAGGAAATGGTTGAGGAGAGGAAAAGATACGGAGAGTAACAAGTCAGAGGAGAGGAAACAGACACGTTTTCAAGTAAGAAGAACACCATTTAGGATAAGAATAAAGGGTGGAAAAAGGTTATACTACATTTGTAAAATGTACCGCTTATTAACTTTTAATTTATTATTTAAATTATAATATGTTTAAGATCTGTGTAAGTGTGTCTATATGTGGTCATAACTGAAATGAAGGGACATTTATTTCCTTATTTAAAGGTATTTCCCTTATTTAAATGTGACCTTTGGAATATCTTTAACATTTTGTGAATTATGTCCCCAAGCAAAGTGATAACATTGTTCTGAGGGGGCAAAAGAGTTTACCCGGAAGTCATCTGGGTCCACTCCACTGTGTTCACTCCACGCAGAGTGAAAACTGCTGTTGAAGTATGAGCCAGTGCGCCGAAGGTCCACTTCGTCTTCATACACCTCTGCTGCAATCTCCTCTCTTCCAGGCTTGGACACATGTAGAAACTGTGGAACACAAAGACGTACAAGTCGCATGTAAACACTTCACATTTGAGAACAACATTGTATATCATCCACATTCACAGACACCTGACTCTATGATGACATTTCTCCCCAAATATTGGATGGATTGTTGTAAAGCGTAAGATATTAAAAGAAATTTCAAACCCACCGACTTTGCATGTTATGCCTTCATTGCCTATATATAATAAAAGTTAGCTGTGGTGGATAGTATCTGCATGGTAACATTTACCCAATTTTGAGGTAGGCTACGTGTTGAGCCATTGAGATAACTCATTAATCTCCATTGTTTTAATCTATGATTGCTGACTTTTTACTTTGACTTGTTATTCTACCCAAAAATGGATTCACCTCGGCACTATGACATCAAAACTGCACAGTACCTTGGGAATGAGGAGCAGGGCGAGTGTCACAGTGATGGTCACATGGGTGTGTGCGAAGGAGAGCAGCAGCATCCAATCAGGGTCGAGAGAGGGAAAGGTGAACCTGATGGTGACAGAAAACACAAAATTACTGAACAGTATGTCAAATCGTTTGTACAATTACACTGCTGAGGGTATTGCTCAGTCATGTGTGGGTAATAACTATACTGGATTTCAGAGGTTCAGAGACACACTGGCTGTTAACCTGAACAGGTGAAACATGGAGGAGAGAAGCAGCTCGTTGTGGATGGCGATGCCCATGTAGCGAGGCTCGTGGAAGGCGGAGGGCACCGGCCTGACGGCGGTCCACAGGGAGCTGCCCCAGCACAGGAACAGAAGCTCAGCTGTGGCAGAAGAAAGTAAGTTCAGTGATAAATAGTGCAGTTCTTTCCAATGTACTACTTTTTCTAATCTAAGACTGATGAACTGCTAAAATTGCTTTAGAAAAGTTAGCATGTGACGGGAGACTTTGGCCAATCAAAGGTAATTTCACAGAGAAAGCATTTCTAATGGCTGTGCTACAAATGCAGATGCACCCCGTCCCTTCTGATGATGAAAGCCTGATTCAATGGTGGTAAATCCTGCGGAAAAAGTTCATATTCCAGCATTGGCAAAAACATTGGCGCCACATTTTTTTGGCAGTGACGGTAACGCCGTCATTAAGATGATAAGAGTTTCAATTATGTTACTCCTTACTGAAAAAAGGACCCCTGTTATTTATAACACCGTTATTCCCATCATTGGAAGGGAGGGGCTGAGGACAGAGAGAGGAGGGCTGCGTTTCCTTGCGTTTTCTCTAATTCTTGCAAGGATTTTTTAGCATCAACATTTTGCAATTTCCAGCAAACTGCCTTGACCTTAATCTGAGGTCAAAATCTGAGCAAACTGAGTGGATAAATCCATTCTAAGTTTTTAGTATTTTACATAAATAAAAAATATGCAATGACTGCATTTTAGAGTGAAAGGATCGATCAGCTCAGATGATATAGGTGTCTCTTTTCTCGGGTGTCCAGGGTTGTCCTCCACTCACCCACAGCCATCATGTAGTCCCAGCGGTCCAGGTAACACATGTTGAAGCCCCGTCCGTCCGACGTGGACGTCGTGATGAACACCGGGATGTTCCTGTCGCGGTTCTGCATGACGCCGACCGTCCAAGCACACAGGAACCAGCTGACCGTCATCAGCATCGCTCCCAGAATCCTCAGCAAGTGGAGGCTGGACAAGTATGGCACCCTCTGGGCGGTGCGCGAGAGGAACACCTTCAGCACCCTGCAAGGTCAAAAATCAAAATGTAGACAACGGTGAACTAACTGAACGTTGGAGGAATTATTGCTGTCGGTGAAATGTAACGGGGGGTCTCTGTAAAATTAAAGAAACCGGACCTACCTGTACATTTTCAGAGTGACGGTCCCGTAGACGATGGAGAAGCCGAGCATTCGGACCCAGCGGAGCAGAATACACCTGAAAGCACTCGGCTTGAAGTACATGATGAAGACCTGCAGAGAGACAGAGACACTCACTGTGAGTCAAACTACACAACCACCATAGTAGTTCTACTACTGTTACTACAGCTTACTAGCACGGGTGTCAGACTGGGGGCTGTGAAGAGGATTGGGTATCCGGGGCCCTTATGTGATGAGGGCCCCAAAATATGTTAGAATGAATTGCTGTGGATTAGTAGTAACGAAGTAACGAAGTACAAATACTTAGTTGCTGTACTTAAGAAGATTTTTCTGATGTTTTTACTTTACTATTTATTTTTGTGGCGACTTTTTACTTCTACTCCTTACGTTTTAACACAAATTGGCTCGTTACTTTAGTTTTGTACTGCTTACAAGTATGACTATTACTAGGTTATTACAATGCTATTGTTGTTACTAGTGTTGTCTAAGTGTCAGTATTGCCAACAGACAAAAGCCACAAAAACAAAGAAAGTTTCAGGTCTTCCTCTGGCAAAAAAGTTAAATGGCTTTCTTTAGATGATTGCCCTGAAAATGGCAAGATTTGTGGAAAATTTGGACCGTGCAACAAGGCCGGCCTGCTTGGTTCTTTCGGTGAATAATTGTAAAGAGTTTCAAAGACTATTTTTGGTGAGAGCTGATGAGGTTTAACCATTTATCCATCTTATTTAAATAGCTCACGTTACTGTATCGTGGGAACAGTTACCTTTGTTTAATATTTTGTGTGACATTTTGTTTTTGGGGGCGCAAATTAAAAAAAAAAAACGAAGTTCCTTCCCGAGACTAATTTTTCACATCCATCGCGAAAATGCATATATTCAAATTTGCTGGATTTTATTAATCAACATCACATCCCCCAAACCAAGATTGATTTTAACTGGAGAATTGATTATTTTAACCCAGCCCTGGTAATAATTTAATTAATCTATACTGTTTATTATTATTATTATTATTATTATTATTATTAAAGTCTCTACTTAACAGCACTTACAAAAAATCTCTACTTTTAAAGCCAATTCACCTGTTACTCTTGTTATTTTTTAATAAAAGTTAGGTTTTACTGCTCTGTCTGTGATATCAATACACATTTGTGAGAGTCATGTTCCATTTTATTTATTTATTTATTTGTCTTTAAGGCCCTACAACCATTTTTTAACATTCAAGTGACCTCACTGCAGCCCAGATATTCTAATAACCCAGTTTGTCCTGAAAAAAAAATGATATTCATATCTTGACTGTAGATAACAGAGTTGATGTTTTACAAGCTTTTTAATAAAATAAATCCAGACGGACAATGAACTGATGGGTTAAATATTATCAACATGTCTCATCAGCATTAATAGACAAAAACTGCCCAATTTAAAAAGCATGATGTCTAAACTGAATGTGATTATTTTTTACTTGTTACATTCTACAACAGGTTGTCCCTTTTGTCTGTGTTCAGCATGTGGCAGTGAAATGGAGGACTGTAATCCAGGAATTAAAGCTCATTCTGCTGCGACAGTCCGTCTCCATCACGCTGGATAAGCGCATCAGCCAAAGCATAAACTGTGAGTGCAATTTTACATCATTGCTTTGGAACCGCTCGTAAAGGATGAAACCACTCTGAGTGAATCAGAGCAGACGGGCAGTACCATCCAGACGAAGGCGGTTTTAATCATTACAAATGGTCTGCACTCAGAGGCAGATTGGGGGCTCTGTTATAGACGGAGAACCTGGACCCTATGTTCCTGTGTTTTTGTCTCTAAGTGACTGATGGGAACAACGATCTTTGACATTGGCCCTGTATTGCGCGAGACCGCTGCAGTCTTTAGCGGCAAAACAAGCTACGATGTAAGTTAATAGAGCAATTGTCCAGCTTGTATTTACCTTCACTAAAGTGCTCGTTTTGCTGCTGAAAGGCTCAGATTAATATTTTAAGAGTGTGACAATATTATGGAAAGAATCCCTTCAGAGATAGACCATTAAAACCTCTTTGAGGCCTTTATTGTTTAAACAGAAACAACTCTTAAGTTGCTAGCGCTAAACCCACCAGACTCCATTTAAAAAAAAAAACATTCAGCATATATAGAGCCAACATGTCTTCACATGTAAATCAATAAACTGTGTGTTTATAACAACCGAAACTAGAGTTGTGATGGTTGGAAAAGTGGAAAGACGACCCAACAAGGGTTTTCATAGATTTATATTGTTTCTGTCGACTTTGAACAAAGTGTAGGCCTATTTCACGATGCTAAAATTACTGTTTATTTACATGGAGTCTGGTGGGTTCAGCGAGCGTGATTTTGCTAAAAAAAATAAGGATCTTACGCTTTAACAGAAAGGCCAACCTCCTTAGAAAGCCTTTCAACAATGGTGTCATACACTTATACAAGCTGCACAACTGCCCTCTTAAGTTACGTTGCAGCTCGTTTTGCCACTGCCGACTGCAGTGATCTTGCTTAATACTGGATCAGTTTCAATGATGGTGGTTCCCATCAGTCACTTAGACCCCAAAACATAAGAAAATAGGGTCCAGGTTGAAAAATACTGTTGTAGTAGTTACCCTTTAAGCTCTTATTCCTGGCTCGAGGAGCTAGGAGCGAGGTTTGAGGCGGGATCTCCGAGGAGCTAGGAGCGAGGTTTGAGGCGGGATCTCTGAGGAGCTAGGAGCGAGGTTTGAGGCGGGATCTCTGAGGAGCTAGGAGCGAGGTTTGAGGCGGGATCTCTGAGGAGCTAGGAGCGAGGTTTGAGGCGGGATCTCTGAGGAGCTAGGAGCGAGGTTTGAGGCGGGATCTCTGAGGAGCTAGGAGCGAGGTTTGAGGCGGGATCTCTGAGGAGCTAGGAGCGAGGTTTGAGGCGGGATCTCTGAGGAGCTATGAGTGAGGACACATGAGAGCAGCCTTCCTGGAAGCCGTGCAGCTGAAAGATGTAGCTAACTCCGCCCATACAGCTGCAATGCAATTTAACCCTCATGCCGTCTTTGGGTCAATTTTGACCCGTTTTCAAAGTTTTTTTTTATATCTGAAATATAGGAAGTTGAAATACGGGTGAAAAATGAAAGGCAAAAATACAAAAAAATAAAAAAACTTTATAAAAATACTTCGTAAAAAGCAACAAAAATGTTGCGATAAATGGGAAAAATGTTTTTCATTGTCAAAGGGAAGATAACACAAGGGTTAAAAGACCTGGGACGTACCCAAGGTAATAACAATACCTCTTTAACAGGAAGTTTCTATGAATCCTAATCACTTTGATCCCTTGACTTCTACTTCTAGTTTTAAACTGTTGGACGCATTGTCGTGAAATTTGGTAAAGATATTCATGTTCCCCCCATGATGAACTGTATTAACTATGGCGATCCTCTGACTTTTCATACAGTTTCATCATCTGATCAAGATTCTATTTTTCCGATTTAATTTATGAATTCCTGTTGAACTATTACTATTATTATTAGTTATTAGCAGTGATGCCGGTAGCGCGTTACTCTAATCTGACCTCTGTTTTCAGAAACATAACACGGTACTATTTCCAAACCAGTAATAACATTAAAGTTACTTATCCGAGTTACTGTGCATTACTACAGTGTTTTTGTCATTTTCCATATTAAAAATGTATATTTCTGCTTTCTTCTTGCGTCTCGAGGAGTGAAGTCACGCATGCGACAAGTCACGAGGACAGTTCACGTGTAGACTACCACGCAGTGTCACAAACGTAAAGAACAATGGAGGGAGGAGAGAGACGTGCGTTTTCTAGCTGGAAACACAGTCGTTATTTTGAGTTTGTGTCAGCTAAAGACGGCAGTATTAAGGTTCGTTGTACACTCCGCGCTGGTGGCGACAAAGTGCTATCTAGCTTCAAATTTGAAGAAACATTTCAGCACTGCAGTCAAACATACAGAGCAAAAGTCCCACCAGGTGGTGCAAAGCAGAGAGCAGAAGAAACGGTATCAAAAGCTGGACGTTGGTGCAAAACCAGTAGGTGGGGGAGAGTTGAAGAAGTTGGTCGGGTAGCATGTCGTAGAGGAAACGCTGCCCTTAAACACGGTTGACCCGCTCTCTTTCGTCCCATAATAAACAAGATCATCCGTCCTGAACCAGCTCCGACTGGGGGGGTCCCGAGGCGTTTTCCAGGCCAGGTTGGAGATATAATCTCTCCACCTAGTCCTGGGTCCTCCCCGAGGCCTCCGCCCAGCTGGAATCTGGAATTTTAAAATCAAGTAATCTGTAAAATAACTAAGTTACTTTCTCCAAGTAACTGTGTGCAACACTGCTTTTTAATGCGTTTATGTAAAACCAGATTTTATTTTACTGTTGTAGCTGTCTGATTTGGAGCTACTTTTCAAACTATTAACTAACAACTTGCTTACTGTAGATTAATCTGCTGATTATTTGAAAAATGAGTGAAAATAGTGAGAAATGGCTTTATAAGGAATCCTAATTTGTAAAGTAACAAATAACTAAAGTTGTCAAATTCTGTAGTGAAGTAAAAACTCCAATATTTCCCTCTGAGATGTAATACAGAACAAGTAGAAAGTGGTATGAAAGGAACAGACTCAAGTTAATGACTAACTGTCAGTATAGTAAACCAATTTTGCTTCTTTTCAATGTATAACCCGTTAAAAACGTTGCACCTTTCACTTTTCAGCACCGTGATGGTTCTCCACCCCAAAACAAGCCCTCCAGCTGGGGATCTGTTTGTAGATGAAATGGCTGCCGGACCCCAGTGACCCCTGGCTGAGATGAGAGCGTGAACTCTGACCTTTCTATCAGACTCTTAGAACTACAGTCAGGTGCGTGGGCTGCAATGTACCTTTGAATTCCTCCGAACAAAACCCGTCCCAAAATGCCAAAAAAAGATGTGGGGTATGTCCTGCACTTCCTGTCCTGTCCTGTCTTCCATCATGGTTCATATCTCAGAATGATAAAGCACCGCCAACTGCAAAACCTCCAAAATCACCATCAAAGGCTCTGAATGCACTCAGTAAACTGAACGTATGTCAGAGTCGACCTCAAGCTCAAATGAACCCAACGCTAATCATAATCCTAAAAAAAATCCTAATTCGGGTAAATGAGTGGGGATTGTCTCCTGTGCCTGCCAACATGGCGGCAACTGGGAATATCAAATCCAGGCCTCTTCAGAAATCCTTTTTGTTTGATTTATTTGATGATTATTAAAAAGGACACTCACATATAACACTGCACAGCCGTGATTACATAGGCCGACATTAAAAGGATGATAACACATTCATTCCAAGTCTGGAGGAGACATCACCTATCCAGTGTGTCTCTCAGGTAATTTCAGAGCATTTCTGATGAAGGATTTTAAAATTAAGGGCCTAAAAGTAAAGTTATATTGACATTTTTTCAGGCTGTTAAAGGAATATTTAACTATAAAATGGATTCCTACTGTTAAGTCATTCCAACTCTGGGTTAGACACTACATATCCGTTGGGTCACTCAGGTAATTTAGGACCATTCTGATGTAGGATTTCAAAATTAACCCTCATGTTGTCCTTGGGTCACATTTGACCCGTTTTCAGTTCTTTCTTCTTTTTTTTGTCACATAAAATGGGCCGCCAAAATAAGCGCTGAAAATGTCAAGGTTAAAAATATCCAAAAAAACAACATCCACAATGTCCACAACATTGAAAAAGTGACAAAAATGTTGTAAAAAGTGATAATAATGTTGAAAAAAAGTGACCAAAACGAGTTTTTTTTCATGGTTGACGGGAAGACAACACAAGGGTTAAAGTCTTCCATTTTTTTAATTAATGGTATATTTTAAATCTTTTTCAGGCTACTCTAAAAAGGAATCCTCACGTTATGCCATCTTCATTCCAAGTCTGGAGGAGACATCACCTATCCAGTGTGTCTCTCAGGTAATTTCAGAGCATTCTGATGTAGGATTTTAAAATTAAGGGCCTAAAAGTAAAGTTATGTTGACATTTTTTCAGGCTGTTAAAGGCAAATTTAACTATAAAATGGATTCCTACTGTTAAGCCAGTTTCATTCTAACTCTGGGTTAGACACTACATATCCGTCTGAAAGCTTAATTCCATCGCGGTTCTCCAGTGAAACACGGATCACGTCACAAGATAAAATGGCGAAGCAACAAGACAACAAGCGCAGATATTACAATCAACATGTAATAGCTGGCGACGGGGTAGCCGTGCCAACGTGCTTGATGCTTGTCACTAAGGTTGTAACCATGGTTTGATTTTTAATCTTCAGTCTGTAATCTCATCGTTGCTCATGCAAAAATTCTTACCTCGTTTAATTTATTGTAAAAAAAACCAGAAAAGTAATTACACGGGGGATTAAATCTGTGCTGTGTGTTATGGAAAGTGGACATTTATTTAGAGGGAGATGTCACTTAATAAGAAAAAAATATTTGAGGCCGTACTCCCGCGAAAAACGCCCCCTTAGGTCGTTTGTTAAAGCAGCAATGACATCTCATATGAGCGTTTATATAGTAAATAGTTATATATATAGTTTATATAGTGGCGGCAGAAAGTGGA
>NC_048408.1:29223625-29227118 GCF_013103735.1 Etheostoma cragini | reverse complement strand
CCCCCCCCCCCCCCCCCCAGGACTCTTATCCAGGAGAGCGGGTTGCGAGTCCGAAGCCAACAAGCTACGAGATGAATCGCGACCATAAAACGTGATTTGGCCAAAAAAACGTATTGAAAACTTAAAAAAAGAATATTAGGCATTTCCCGATCTATCGGTCTTGACACTTATAATGGCTGATATATATATAGATAGATATATATATAAATACATATAATTTTTTTTTTAAATATTCATTCATCAGAATCATTTATAATGACGAATAAATGATTCTGATAAATGAATATTTAAAAAATACATGTATCTGTCCACCAGAGGACGCTCTACAACGTCCCTGTTGGCAACATTAATTATTTTTATTTGTTAATATGTTTTTGTTCAAAGGACTTTAAGTTTTGTATCTTAAGTTTGTATTTTTATACATTTTTATTTATCAGAACTTTAATATATTTTGATGTTATGTTGCGACAATAAAACAAAAAATTATCATATTAATTTAGTTAGAACTCATAAATAACTACAAATAACTAATGTTAGGGGAGTCTGTTTATGTTATGTAAAACGTCTCTGCATTTAAAAAAAAATATATAAATATTGTCCGATATATTGGCATATTGGATTTTTAAATAACCAAATATTCGTATCGGATTCGGCCTTAAAAATCCTTTGTTGGTCGGGCTCTAACCATCGCTGTTACATTTGGGATTGTGGGTAGTGTAGTTTTTCTCCATGCATATTACATGCAAAATAAACCAGTTTATCATAAAAAAATGTTGATTTAATTTGGACTTTTGGCTTCTACAGGAGCAGAAACGTTTATCATTTCATTATCTCTAAAAAGTCACGGCCGACTTACATTAACGGCTCTTTAAATGGTAAAATTAATCTAAAGATTGACTGATCGTTATAAAAGCTGGCTGAGCACACACACACACACACACACACACACACACACACACACACACACACACACACACACACACACACACACACACACACACACACACCCCATGTACCCTCCCACAAACGGTCCATTATGCTATAATCCGTGGGGCTGTGCTGTGCAGTGATCTGTAAAGAGCTCTAATCTGTGACACTCACCGGGAAGTAGAGGAGCAGAGAGCCGAACAGGATGGTCTCCAGCAGCAGGAGGCCAGACGCCCGGATCCTCTGAGGGGACGAGAAAAAGAAAGAAAAGAGAAGTTATGAGACGGTTGGTAGTGCTGTTTGAGTAGTTAAAGCTTTAGTGCGTAACTTTGTGATGATAATGAACGTCCGCTACATTCAAGCCATCGCCAAATAAGTTGCTACAACGCTAATTAAGACTTTCTGAAGAGTCCATCATGTTGTTTTAATCCTCCGTGTCCTCCATGGCTACTAGCACCTGTATGGAGGAAGGATGGGGGTGGTGCGTGATCACGGAAGGCTTGTATCATGTGAACGCGTCGACAGTTTTGTCGTGATTACATTCCTCATGGGGTCGACAGAAACTACACACTATAGCTTCAAGGACTATACCATCGTCTAACATAGACCAACTAGAGACCTTAACCCTCATGTTGAGACCCCATGTTGAGGATGGGTTTCTGTGGTTTAATTTTCAAGAAACACTATATTTTTTCACCCTGTGGGTTTAGGTCTCTGTTTTAGCTCCAGAGTGAGACATATAACTAATAATAATACTATCTTTGTTGGGAGTCAGCTAGATAACTCTTTCTAAAGCTTTGGTCAGTCCAAGGCAGGATTAGCTGGGAGACTTCTTCTAGACCAGGGCCACTTGTGGAATACCTGCACAACAGGGACAGGAAGTAGTTATTTTGGACATTATGTTCAACTAGTTGGTGTTGTTTTGCCATCGAGAATGAGCTAGCATGCTACGGTCAAGAAGTCAAGAAGACAGAGGACATTCAGAAGCGTGTCTCACTCAAAACAGCATGGATAGTTTTTTTCCAAGTCCGCATGTGTGAGGAAGCACCAGAGACACGACATAACACCCCAAATCCCAGAAAAAGTGGTTGTTTTTTCATGATATGGGCACTTTTAGAGAAAATTAAAAGTACTGCAAAGTCACAAAACCTAAATATGGACTAGAAAATCAGAAAGCTGCAATAAAAATATCAAAAACATGCACAATATTTCTGTTTTTAATGAAGAGCTGGAGCGCCTTGGTAGCTAAATTGTTTGATTTGGGGCTTTGTAACTTTGTTGCAAGTAATTTTTTTGACACAAGAAAGAGAAAATGACCCTTTTGTGATTGATTGAGTTTGATTTTAGGTTGATAGATTAAAAACGTTAATCAAAACACACACAATTAGCAACAAATGTAGACCCTTAACCCTTGTGTTGTCTCCCCGTCATAATTGAAAATCAATACTTTTGTTGATGCTTTCTAATCAATAATTTTAACTTTTTCTTACGTTTTTGTCCCACACATCAACACTTTTGACGCTTTTTTTCCAACGTTTGTCACTTTTTTTACGTGTTTAACACTACGTAACACTAACTTATTAACTTTAGTTTTACAGTTATTTTTGGAATTTATTGTCAATAAACCTCATTTATAGGAAATTATACCTAATGTTTGAGTTAGAAAAGCAGAAATTAGGAATTATTTAGACTAAAATTAAAGGAATGGATGTTGATGATAATCACAGACTGGAATATGTCAACTTTTACTCAATACTATTTCAAAACACTTCCATTTGTTTTTCAAATGCTATAAAATTGAATAAGACGCCCCAAAATTAATGAAAGTAGAGATTTGTACTTGGCAAAGAGCGTTGGGTGGAATCAATCATGTTATTTTGGGGAATTAAAAAGAACATTGATATAGGACAACATGAGGACAACATTAAGGTTAAGAACATAGAAACAGGTTGAAGGTAATCACAGTCTGCGTTGACAAGCACATAAAATAAAAAATAAAAAAGAAGACATTTTGGCTAAATAAACAGAGCTGAACGTTTCGACCTAATGTATCGTGGCTCACCTGGCGCAGCTCTCCTCCATCTGCACGGTGGCCCCGTATAGAGCCAAAAACAGAGCTGACTCACCCTGTTTCGACGATGCCTGTAGGCCGCCAGCATGCTGACGAAGACGAGGAGCATGAAGACGCCCTGGACGGCCAGCACGCCGCCCCTGAGCAGCCAGGCCGCCTGCACCCAGCAGGGGGTCCCGTCCCGGCAGCTCTTGCAGCCCAGCCAGCACGGGAGACAGACGGGCATGTTCGGGTAACACGCACTGCCGTTGCCGTTGCCGCCATCGCTCCCGTTCAAAGGGCCGCCATCTGCGTCGACACCTACACAAAGCCATGAGAAGACCTCCTGTGAAACCTTCAAAACGTCACACAGCACATACAGCCGTACAGTCTCGTTTAGTCTGTTATCTATAACCATCATGGATGACCCCGACCACGCTCTCCACCCCACACTGGTCCAACAGAGGAGCAGCTCCACCCTCTCCACCCCACACTGGTCCAACAGAGGAGCAGCTT
>NC_048408.1:29215687-29223525 GCF_013103735.1 Etheostoma cragini | reverse complement strand
CCTCTCCACCCCACACTGGTCCAACAGAGGAGCAGCTCCACCCTCTCCACCCCCCACTGGTCCAACAGAGGAGCAGCTTCTCTAAGAGACTCCAACAGCTTCAATAACACAGGCAATAACACTCTTGTCTACACAATTGGTCTATTTACATTTAGCATTCATTTTAGCTTATTATTTACATGGAGTCTGATTGCTCTTTAGTTTTCCCAGTGTGTGATAAACACACTCTGTGAGAGTCAAGGTCTGGCTAGTCCACAGTATTTGGTTGTGGGAGAACAACATGCTGAGGCGTATTTGGATCCATTTAACTAATCACAATCGTCATGGTTGGCACTAAGCTTTGCACAGAGCCTCTGCAAAACAGCCTCGGGTAGGAACTTGTTTTGGTGGATTGTGTGTACGTTCCAAGGTTGTTTTAAACTCCGATTGGACAGGTAGTCTAGGGTCTGGATTTATCCTGCAGAGATCTGAGGACCAGGTAATCATAGTCCTCTAAAATCCACCTGAGGTTAAACTTACAAGACAAAGAAAGCTGAGGGTAATGGACAACGGCGAAAAGACTCTCAACCGTCGGTATTTAGGATTTATAGTTATAGATATAGACCAGGTCATGATAGATGAAACTGTAGCATCATGACTGCACTGTCAAATCTATTCAAATCTGAGCTTACAGTTACCATGTGTTTAGTAAAGTCTGGATAGTATTTAAAATCAGACAATAATAACTTCTAGATGGAATAAAATCCTCTCAAATACAACTTAAGGAAATGGACAGTGAGCAGTTTGCAGGACTCCTTTTTGGGTTAATGAACCTGGCGTGGGCAGCGGAGGTTACCTGGACTCACCTGAGACTTGAGGGACTAGGTCCGGGTTGTAGTAACCCTCTTTACAGCGGCAGCAGTACTGACCCAGTCGAAAGCCCCGGCCTGGAGTTGGTACACACTGCAAGAAACACAACGATTAATCTGGCTACTCTTCTTCTTTACTCTGTCTCAGGTGTTTTAGATCGCCCGTTCTTTTCCTTTGAGCAAAAAGCAACATAATAATAAAGTGGTAGTGCTAGTACTGTTTAAATAAGGGCTTCTTTTATTAGTTTTTTACTGGTTTTAAATGGTGGTTCTTAGGATTTTAAACATGCATTCTACTTTCTGTCATATATTCATGAATTGTTGTTGTTTTTTAGGTAAACAATTTTTAAGATCTGTCCAGGGACAACGGATGAAAAATAGCCTGTTGGCTAATTCTGGTGCATTTACAGCAATGTTAATTAATGTACATTGTCTCTGCCAAATAAATTAATAGAAAATAAATAAATATATATATATACTAATGAGCATATGCGCTCATCTCGCTCATATCGCTCATGTTGCCGGACATTCGAAGGATAACATACAAAAAATTGTGCTTAACTTTCGTAACAAGTTGCACATGAGGTGAGGCCGCTAACACTTTGCTTTGAAGTTCCATGCTTTCCTAATAAATTCCTGCTCATTTATTGTAATAATATAGAAGGCAATGTAGCCATCCAACACATTTTTTACCATTATTACCAAATGAAATAGTTCTTCCCATAAAACTCTCTCAGAAGTTCCTGGAAAATTAAGGAAGTGCAAAATAGGGCGTTTCCCTAAACCTTATAATGAAATCACACTGGATTACGCAGAAACCTAAGTAAAGAAAATTAACTATTCTGAATACTTCATGTTTTTTCAATCCTCCCTGTCCTCCTTGGCTACTAGCAACTGTGTGGACCAGTCTCCTTTTGTCGGCTAATTATTCAATTTTGTAAGATATATGAATTGTTTTGTATAAGTTTTTGTATCATATCCAGTGGTGGAAGAAGCATTCAGATTCTTTACTTTACTTCAGTAAAAGTATAAAATACCACACTGTAAAAAGACTCTGTTACAAGTAAAAGTCCTGCATTGAATATGTTACTTAAGTAAAAGTGTGTACACATCATCAGGAAAATGTACTTGAAGTACTAAAAGTAGCAGTACTTAAAGTAAATATATTCCTCACATTTTAGAAACTGGAAACAATCCAGACCAGTTTGGTAAACATTTCAGCCGTATTTGGCGGCCGTTATATTTTGAGTAATTTTATGTATAATGTAAACATCATATTTTAGAAACTGCGTGTGTTTTGAAGGCAAAAATCTCAAAGTCTAAAGTAAAAAAGTAGAAGTAGAAAGTGGCATGAAAAGAAGAGACTAAAGTAAAGTAAAAGTACCTCTAGTTTGTACTTAAGTGCAGTACTTCAGTGAATGTACTTAGTTACATTCCCCCACTGACAATATCATACAAACCCTATCTGTCAGGATGTAGAGGCAAGTTGAGAAAATACTCTATAACTTAAAATACTCTATGAAACTTTGATATGCGGTAGATTAGGGACCTTATACTGAAGTAACCTAAAGTAACATGCATCCAACAACATAAGACTGACATAAAAGTTAAATGTACGCAGGATTTTGATCATTTTACTGTTGGATTCAATGTTGTATTGTACTTTATTAAGTGTAAGTGCAAGTGCAGACATTTTATTTGAATACTGACTACAGCTGTTAGGCAAGCGCTGCTTTCCTGCTGTTAAGCACACGGTACCTGAATGAATATAGGTTAATAAAAGGGGTCAAAGTCATTACTCTTCTCTCACTCCATTTCACTCTAAAGCTAGCTTCAATTTAGCCGCTCGGGATAGAGACAGACAAACACAAACACTTGGATGCTCTGTGTGTTAATCCAAGTTGAAATCCAAATGGATACATAATGCTTCTACTGAGAGCATTATCCTTTTCTAGAGAAATCCTGTTCCCAAGAGTACACACAGAAACAGACACTCACACACACTGGCCTCGCATATACTAACCCAAACCCCCTTATCAGATGCTCAAAGACGTAATGGCACGGGTTGAACATTAATGTGATATGGATTAAATAGAGCAGTCAACTTAATTCCCTCCGTGGTCGCATCTCAGTTCAGCAGATAGTCGTAGTACGTCGGTGGATTCACTCATCTGTCGTGTCTAAATGTTTTTTGAACGCTTCCCCACTTCATGGCTGCCTCTTGTGTACGTCGGTGTAGAGGAAGACTCAAGTTAGCCTATAAAACAATGTGCATGAACAAGGAGCGCTTGATTTGGCATCAGGATCTTTTTGAAAAAACATCCAACGACCATCAAACTGTTAGCCGGGTACAGAGCACCGTGAGGTCACGTTATTTCCTGCGAGTGACGAAAGTTAAGTCAAGGTGCCGAAAGTAGTTCTCCCGGGACACAAACACCTGGTTCCTGGGTGAAAATCTTGTATTTTCCCATTAACTTTGCTCCCCGGCTTGAAAGCCCCGTGGGTTACCTTCAAACTGTTAGCCGGGTACAGAGCACCGTGAGGTCGCGTTATTTCATGCGGGTGACAAAAGTTAAATTTAGGTGCAGAAAGTAGTACTCCCTGGACACAAACCCCTGGTTCCTGGGTGAAAATCTTGTGTTTTCCCCTTAAATTTGCTTCCCAGCTTGAAAGCCCCGTGGTTTAGGACCCATCCATCCACCTGACCTCTCCCTACGCGGATCTTTATATACGTACATAAGAATTCCATGCATTACTTTTTATATCAAAACGTAGGAACGGTCCATGAGAACAGCCTGAATGAAACAAGGAGAGACAACGATACTAAAAGGAGAGACGAGATGAAACAATACATGTGCTGAGATAATAAGAGATACTGTAAGACGCCAAAAAATGAGATAGGACAGAACCAAGCGGGAACCAAGCGTTGTAATAAAGTTGGTGACCAAGTAATCTCTGCTCAGCCAAATGTTTGAACCCTCTAAGCCAGGTTGGACAGGACGGGACAATGGGTGCCATGTGGATTTGGGGTTTTTTAGGACTGTCCTTGTCTTGTGTTTCAGACCTCTGTCTGAAATTGTGGTGCATAAACGAGAAGTATGTCACCGGGGATGGATTATCGGCGTAATCCATCAGATCATCCTGCAGCCCGCAACCCAGCGCATCCATCTTTAAATAGACGGCTGAGATGAGAGGTAGAGGGATTGGGTCTGCACAGACGGGCCGGCAGGGAAAAGGGAAAGCTACAAAACGGGCGGAGGTGGAGTGGATAGAAGAGTTAAAGTGTGAGTAAACGGCAAAAAACACAGTAAGCACAAACACGAAAGAGATTAAACCAGATTCAGAGGTCGGAAACTGTCAAGAGTGCATTTGTGGAATGTAACTTAAACTCTGAAACATGAGTTTTAAACAGCTTGAGGTAGTTTTTACTTAGAGAGGAAAGGTGGTGCAGCGGTGGAGGAACTACTACTTCAAAAATAAATGAGGTATTTTCCAACCTGGACCCTTTTGCCATGTTTTTGTGTCTATGTGACTTACGGTAACATCAGTTTTTCAATTGAGAAACAGAGATTGACCTTTTTTTTGTTAAAATTGTAAGATCCTTTTTGTTTAACATGACAAATAAACAATACTTTTAGCATATATACATATACATATAAAGACGTGTGTGCTGTTTTAATCAGATGTATTTTTGATAGAAGATATTTAAGTATTTTCATTTTTAAGTAAAATAAATATCATTCAATACAAATCATCACAGCCAACTACAGGGAAGGTTTCTAGGCACATTGAGAAACCAACTGATACTTTAAAACTGTTTGTAGAAATGTTATAGCATGCTTTTGTAGCTCAAAAGGTACCATAGTTGAAGAATTACCCATGTATAGGCATATTTTCACACAATAACGCCTTGAAATGGTCGCAGTTTGTTTAGGATTAGGCACCAAAACTATTTTAAGTAAAAAAAAAACATGGTGGTGTGTAAAAATTATGGCTGTTAACTTTCAAAGGGACATGAACCCTGCCTCTTGGGTGAAAGTCCCGAGTTTGTTTGACACGTCGACCCCTCAAACTGCCTGCTTACGTGAAAACATGGCCCTCTTATACGTCGTATGTTATGTAAATGTATGTAAATATAAGCTGGAATTGCTGCTTGCACACATGACCGATAGGAGCGTTCTCCGGGGAGGACAGTCTCCATATTTAGCAGGTCATGCATGCCATTTTAGAATAGTTTGTTAGCATGCTAGCAGTAATTAGCCTCAAACACATATAACAGCTGAGGCTGATGGGAATGTCTTTAGTTTTGCAGGTATTGCACTGGATAGAACGTCAGATGAATATCAGTTATATCCCAATTTTGATTTGAGCAATGACTAACCCAAGTTAATGGCAACTTGTTGAGATATTTTATTTCCCTCCTCTGAGGAGGAGTCAGGCAATCATCAAAATCATTAGTATTTACCTTCTTGAGACCTTCAAACCAAATGTACCAAATGTTTTAGCAGATGTTGAGCTATTTCACTGTAGTGCTTTACAACTTTCTAGGTTAGCTAAATTAGCCCTCATACATAATCTGGACCGGGGTCATAACATCCACATCTAACATCTTATAAGGTATTCCCTGTTACATAATGTTCCTATTCTTTTTCAGTCAGGTAGTTTATAGGTTATGATATTTATCTTGTATAGTCATAGTTAATATTTTATCATGATCTACTGCACTGTTCACTTTTGCACTTTTGCACTCGTTCTTATTTATATGTGATATATGTGCGTATATGTGTGTATATGTGTGTATATGTGTTTGTTGTGTTAGGGTTGTCTTGCTACTAGATGCCAAAAAAGGTCTCTATCTATCTATCTATCTATCTATCTATCTATCTATCTATCTATCTATCTATCTATCTATCTATCTATCTATCTATCTATCTATCTATCTATCTATCTATCTATCTACTACAGTTGTGGTTGCTAGCACTGCTAAAAATATAAAGCTGTCTATAAATGGGTACATAGTGGCGCTGTTGGATCCATATCTGCAACTAAAATTACCACTTGTTCCCCAGACAGTTGCCTAACTTTCCATCAAATTTGATTGATATTTGTTAAATAGTTTTTGAGATATCTGACTAGCAAACTAACAAACAACTGAAACCACAATCCCTTTGCAGAGGAAATAAACCAGCTATTTGTCACTTGTATTGCCAATCTTTCAGTTCCTCTGTAATTGGGCAGTTTGATGCTAAATAGACTAAAAACAAAAGATGAAATTTGTTCTATTTTAGTTTTTCTCTGGTCCTTGTGTCATTTTTTTTCATATTTACCTCCATGGTGGTGCGGTTGCACTGGTGAGTATCGGCAAACCAGCCGTCTCCTGTTGCACATTGGTCCAGGTCGATGTCTTGAATGTTGACATCTACACGGATCACACCTCTGAGACACACACACACACACACACACACACACACACACACACACACACACACACACACACAGAAACTAAAGAGTAAAGAAACGGATGGCTCCAAATGTCATCAGACTCTACATTAATCCCATTTTAACAAGCTGCATGGCCTTAAAGTGGATTCCCTTTCAAATGTCAGATTTTATCCAACTCTGTCTATTCACAAAAACCTTTTGTTAAAAAAACAAAAAAACAAAATCAAGGTCAAAGGTCACAGGGGCCAACGCAGAACTAGAACGGCTGGTGAAATGCAAAATACAGCGGCTGTTAGTTTGAGACCTTTTATCCCTTTCAGGGACTTAGAAAAAAAAAAGGGCTTATGTTCAGACTCACAAGCAAGTATTCATGAAACATTATCCTGGTTTTTAATATGTTTTACAAGCAGTAAAGATAACGTAATTTACTCTAGCTTCAGTCTATGGTGTGTGACTCTACACATAATGGACACTTAACATGTACTGTATATATAAAAATATTAAATGTAAGTAGTGCAGAAGAAGAAGAAATAAAAAAAAGTGATGGGGAACGTGGTGCACAGTTACTGAGAGCAACTATATACTGTACATATGTAAAATAGTATAATATACTAGAAGAGAAAAGTGTTTTAGAGTGATGCTGCTGGAGACTGTCAGCGTTCTGCTTGCAGATGAGACAGGAAGCATTCACATTTCAAAACATAAAGGTACTCTATGAGTTCCTGCATGGTTTCAACGCAATTTAATTTTTGTCTCAAATTGTAGCTATCACTCCTTAATGCTGAATACACTGTGAAAAATGTCCGGTCTCGGGAGACAACACGGGGGTCGTAAACGCCTGTTCCAACAATCACCACTCTGGTCTGGTTGAAATAAACTCTTAATTCAACCATTTATATGTGGCAATATACTGGTTCTATACATGTTAAACGTAGTGATTATTTACATGGAGTCTGGTGGAGATATGCTGCTCTATACACACTAAAAGTAGTAATTATTTACATGGAGTCTGGTGGAGATATACTGGCTCTATACACACTAAAAGTAGTAATTATTTACATGGAGTCTGATTGAAGATATGCTGCTCTATACACGCTAGAAGCAGTGATTATTTACATGGAGTCTGGTGGAGATATACTGGCTCTATACATGCTAAAAGTAGTGATTATTTACATGGAGTCTGGTGGAGATGTGTTGGCTCTATACATGTTAAACGTAGTGATTATTTACATGGAGTCTGGTGGAGATAAGTTGCTCTATACACGCTAAAATCAGTGATTATTTACATGGAGTCTGGTGGAGATGTGTTGGCTCTATACACGCTAAAAGTAGTGATTATTTACATGGAGTCTGGTGGAGATATACTGGCTCTATACCCGCTAAAAGTAGTGATTATTTACATAGAGTCTGGTGGAGATGTGTTGGCTCTATACATGCTAAAAATAGTGATTATTTACATGGAGTCTGGTAGAGATATACTGGCTCTATACCCGCTAAAAGTAGTGATTATTTACATGGAGTCTGGTGGAGATGTGTTGACTCTATACA
>NC_048408.1:29212971-29215587 GCF_013103735.1 Etheostoma cragini | reverse complement strand
GGAGGGGCATCACAAGCCTCCATCAAATGGGCTAGACACTCTTTGGAGCAACAGATAGACATAAGAGAGAAGAGGAGAGAAAAAGGAGGACATCCGCTCTTCTCTCTCTCCATCCCTCCATCTCTTCGACATACTTCTCTCCTCCTCCCACCTGAACACGGGGATCCAGCAAGTTTGAGGCTTTTCCCTCTTCCTCTTCCTCCTCCTCCTCCTTGCCTCCTCCTCCTCCATGCGCATTCTGCGTCTGCTGTGCTCGGGAGGGTTTGACGCATGACTTTGCAACTACAAAACAGAGACTACAGGCGGGAGACACCGGACAGACTGAGGAGACGTGGGGATTTCTCCCTGCGCCCTCTGCCTCCCACCTCCACCTCCACCTCCACCTCCACCTCCACCACCACCACGGAGGACACTCAGCTCTGATGATCCCTTCCTGCGAGTGTGTGTGCCAGTGTGTCCGCGCGGTGCACAGATGGAGCTGTGCGCTCCGAGTGTGAGCGCCGCAGAGCGAGTGGACACACTCCACCCGGACACCTGCTGCTGCAGCGTCTCGCTGACATGTGACATTGGGTTTGTCCTCAAGGGAACTACAAAGGCGTCAAACGCCCAAAAGAGACAGTGTTTTAGAAGTGTGACCCCCCTCCGTTACGCCTCCTCTTCTTCTTCTCTATCAAAGTGACTTCAGGATGGGTTCTGTTTGGCTTCTTCTTCTGCTTCCATCCCTCCTCGGAGCACAGGTGACTCCAAACTTCACATCAGCAGTCCAGGCGGAGGCAGACACCACTGAGTCTTTGACAAACAGCAAAGGGACCTCAGACGTCTCCGCCTCGCCCTCCAGTTCCTCCAGACCCCCAGAGACTTCAGAGATGCCCTCAGAAGCTCCCACAGCGGAGGAAGATGACTGGTCGCCAGCAGAGACCTTTCTGTACACCGGGGAACCCTCCACTCTGGAGTTGGCCCGCTGCTCACGGGCGTACAGCCTGCCAGGGCAGACCGGATCACTGCCCCCCAGCTTCAGTGCCCCCCTTCGTCCAGCTCTGGACGCACTCGCCAACACGGCCAACTTCCTCAACATGATCTTCCAGGCGAGCGACCTGCGGGAGAGCACCGTGCAGGAGGATATGGAGTGGTACCACGCAATGGTCCGCGCCCTCCTGGAGACCGACCTGCTCATCCGACGAGCCCTGCTCACTTTCGACGCGGACCCGATGTCCACGGCGCCACAGCTGGTGCTCTGCGCCTCCCACAACCCGACAGCCAAGGTGCAGACCATCATCCTCCAGGACTTATCCAAGGCCTGGGAGAGCCTTCACCCGCCCGCCCCAGCCCCCGACGACAGCTGGTTCAGAAGCTTTAAATTCCCTGAGTCCAACCAGCCGACGGCATCCCTGTCCAAGCGGGTGCTCCTCAACGACCTCAGCACCTTGGACACGCCCAAGTGGAGGCAGGGCGACAGCTACGTGACCAATCACAGCGGGGTGCGCTGGGGCAGCGCTCCCTTCCTCGACTGTGAGGACGGACGCTTCGTTCCTGACTGGATGCTCACCCTGTCCTCGTCCTTCTACGGCCTCAAGCCTGACCTGACGCCAGAGTTCAGGTTAGGGGCTTGCACACACACTAAAACACACAAATAAATGCAAGCTCGTGCACACGGATCAAGCATTACAAACACAGGCATACTGGAATTTAGACAAGTAACATTGGTGGCTCCAAGTTAGAAACCTGAAGAGATTTATTGACCATAAATTCCAAAAATAACTGTAAAACTAAAGTTAATACGTATGTTCACATGGTGACAAACATTGAAGAAAAGCGTCCAAGGTGTTGAAAAAGGGACAAAAAAAAAGAAGAAAAAGTTAAAAACATCGACAAAAAGTGTCAACAAAAGTGTGGATTATCTATTTTGACGGGAAGACAACATGAGGGTTAAAGGTGCACCATGAGTTCATGCGTGACGCCACTTCTGTTGGCGTTCCAAGTAAATACCAAACAAATCAGAGCAAGCTTGCCCCTCCCCCCATGTTTCCGTAGCTGTCCTGCCTAACTGACTTACTGTCACTGACCCCCACCCCCTCCCCCAACCATGTGGTCTCTGATTGTGCTGGGTTTGTTGTATTTTGGTGCACAGCCTGTGCCCTTAGTGTTTTTAGCATGTACGGAGCCACCATGTCTCCACCAGACTCCATGTAAATAATCACTACTTTTAGCATGTATAGAGCCAGTATATCTCCACCAGACTCCATGTAAATAATCACTACTTCTAGCGTGTATAGAGCCAGCATATCTCTACCAGACTCCATGTAAATAATCACTACTTTTAGCATGTATAAGGCCAGCATATCTCCACCAGACTCCATGTAAATAATGACTACTTCTAGCGTGTATAGAGCCAGCATATCTCCACCAGACTCCATGTAAATAATGACTACTTTTAGCGGGTATAGAGCCAGCATATCTCCACCAGACTCCATGTAAATAATGACTACTTCTAGCGTGTATAGAGCCAGCATATCTCTACCAGACTCCATGTAAATAATCACTACTTCTAGCGTGTATAGAGCCAGCATATCTCCACCAGACTCCATGTAAATAATGACTACTTTTAGCGGGTATAGA
>NC_048408.1:29199953-29209953 GCF_013103735.1 Etheostoma cragini | reverse complement strand
ACACACACACACACACAAAACACACACAGAGGAAGGATTAATGGCTCCTCACTTACTCTCTCATTCTGATCCGGATCCACCTTCTGGATTCTGGAGGTCCTCCAGCGCCATCTGCCGGCTGCTCCACGTCAGTGCACCCCATCAGGTCGGCGTTGGGGTTCTTCCCAGTTCAGTTACATCAATGTCACGTCTCCTTAAACTGCATCCTCGCTTCCTCCACTGGCTTTCCTTCCTCAGTCCTCAGTCGTCTCGGTCCTGTCTGAGACTCCCGAGGCCCCGCGGCCACCAGGGGGCGCTCTGACAGAGAACCCCCACATCCTCTTGTTTTTGTTCCCTGTAACAAACATTAACTATTAGGTGTTGTCTTCCTGACAACCTGCAATTTTTTTTATATTTATGAGTCAAAATTTCACAGGAAAAACCTTTTTTCTCAACGTTTTGTTCGTCTTTTTCAACACTTTTGTGTCTTTCCCTCGATGTTTTTGTCACTTTTTTGTTGATTTTTTTCCGATCCTTTTGAAAGTTTTAAAAGGGAAAAAATGTGTTTTTTTCCCCCAAATATTGAAATTTTTGATTTTTTTTACATTTTTTTTCACTTTTTTGTCACTTCTGTCTTTTTTTGTTATATTTCACATTTTACTCACTTTTATTGACATTTGTCTTTTTTTTAGATTTATCTTTTTTTTTTACATTTGTCACACACAAGTTCTTTTATCAAATGTTTTTTTCTTTAACAGAAACCCCACATCCTCTTTTTTTTTTGGTTTCCTGTGAGAAACGTTAACCCTTGTGTTGTCTTCCCGCCAACCTGCAAATTTTTGTTCTTCTGAGTCAAAATTTCAAATGAAAAACTCGTCTTTTTTGACACTTTTCTGTCCCTCCCCCAATGTTTTTGTAATTTTTTCAACGTTTGTCAACTTTTTCTGAGCGTTTTGAAATTTTTGTGGGTTCTTTCCCAAATTTTTTTCACTTTTTTTTACATCTGTCACTTTTTTTCACTTTTTTTTCACTTTTTTTTCACTTTTTTTTCACTTTTTCTTTTTTACATGTGTCCACATTTTAGTCACATTTATTTACCTTTGTCTTTTTTTGACACTTTTTATATATATTAATATATATATATATATATATATATATATATATATATATATATATATATTTTTTTTTTAACATTTTTAAAGTTTCAAGTTCTTTTATCAAATATTTTGTTCTCCAAATTCACCCACATTCAATGGAAGTAGTGAACTAGTTATTTATTTAAATTGTGAGGAGCGTTCTAGGGAACCATCCACGTTACTTTTTTGGACAATTTGTTTGAAAAGAAACCCAAATTTCTGACATGAAAAGGGGTCAAATTTGACACAAAGACAACAGGAGGGTTAAAGGAGAAGTTCTAGAGCTGCAAAAGATTAATCAACTAAAAGACTAATAAATGAATCCCCATACATTTTAATAATCTATATATTGTTTGAATCCTTTTGTTCATGAAATAAAAACAAAATTCTCTGGTTGCAGCTTCTTAAATGCCAGGTTATTAATGACTAGTTGAATATTCCCGTCCCCTGACCTGTGACCTTTGACCTGTGAATGATCTGATGCTGATCTAAGTTTTTCCTTAAGCTCCTCATACCACACAGGGATCAGTGAGGAGAGGAGCCACAATCAAAGTCCAATAATAATTTTATTTTAATAATTTATACTTTAAGTTTATTGATCCCCAGTGGGGAAATTGCAATTAAATTGTGTTACGGTGCCTTGCACAGAGGTACCTGGCAGTGCCCAGGAGTTGAAGTAGAATCTCTCCAGTCCCCAGTCTAGACTTTGGTCCGTACGGGGACTTGAACCCGCGACCCTCCAGTTCCTAACTCACAGTTCGTAGAAACTGAGCTACTGCCTCCCCTTAAAAAATAAGCTGTAATAGGAAACGTTTGAGGGGTTCAGATGTAACACGTTTGATTTTGACGTCCATATTTACACGATTCCTTTTTGTTACTTCCTGTTTTGTGACTGCAATTTAGATAAAATATGGTTTTAATCTGTTTTTACCGGGCTGCAAACACAATGTCAGACATTTTGTGGTAATTTTGTGGCTATTTTTGTCACCGGAGTTAGATTTCATTAGAAGAAAATGAAGATTTGTCAGTGCAGCCAAGAATAAGCGCGAAAAACACTGAGGTTGAAAGAGTGACAAGTCTCTTAAAGAGGACATAATAAACTTGTTCTTAACTCAGTCAGAGATCTGGGAGAAAGCCAGAAAACCCCAACACCACTTCATTAAAGGTAAGCTATAAAATCATGGGTGTCAAAGTACTAAGAATACTGAAGAAGGTGGAATCAGGTAAATGTAATTCAAGTTCAAACTAACAGATTGTGACGAGATTGCTTCACAATCAGACGTAGCCAACATGTGTTTTACATTGATGCGCTCACAATGCAGTTTGCACTTCTTGTGTGTGTCAGATTGTTTGTTTGTTTTATTTGGATCCCCATTAGCTTCAGCATACACTAAATGCTCTTCTTCCCGGGGTCCTACAATTTATCCTTTGACAGTACTCATTATGACATTTCATTACACAAAGAGACATACATACATTGGAAAATACAAATCATAAGTATATCTCACAGTTAACACAATTAATAGAAGAAATGAAACGAAAGACACCACTCCGAATAGATGAATCTATTTTAAGAAATACGATAACAAAAGCCCAACTAATTTTATATTAAATATTTAATTCCTTTGAAATAAATATGTCTTAAGTGATTTTTTTAAAGCCATACTGAGAGTTGTGTTTGATAGTCGTTGGGAGAGAGTTCCATACATACACACACACACACACACACACACACACACACACACACACACACACACACACACACACACACACACACACACACACACACACACACACACATTGCTCTGTACCTGACTGAACGTTGAATTGACTTAGTTTTTACTTTAGGTAAAATTAAACTCCCTCCTACTCCTACTGCATGCCTCGTTAGATAATGATGTGAAGCAGGACTAAAGGATAGTTTTGTGTATAGATTAAAAGGTGTTTTGTTTGTTATAATTTAGACAACATAATGTAGTCGTGGTTTTAATGTAGAAGATCACAGTTTTAGGGGTCACCAAATCTACTCCACCACAGTGAGAAACACTGCCCTTAACCTAGAACATATTACATAAACCAGTCGTGAATAAATCTAATTTCAGCGGGACAGCGTTACTGTCTTTCAAAGTGCACCTTTAAGTCTTAACAGGCTTTCACCAACAACAGCAAAAATCAACAAGTATGTGCCTAACGTCTCATATCTTGATTGCTAGCGGGCGGCTGTTTTCATAAACGGACATTTTAACCTCTCTGGTTTCAAAAATAATAGGATTCAGAAAAGTGCTAATTTACATGTACCCATGTAGTATGCTTTCAATGCTGTCAAGAGCACGCTAAACCTGTGGGTGGCAGTGTAACGAGAAGGTCAAGGCCACGTTAGCCAATCGGAATCCCTAAAATAGTGTCACTCCCCGATGTGAGTCGAGTGCAGATGTGAGTCACGCATGACAAGTAGCATACAAGAGGCTAACGAGAGACTTCTGTAATGTCAATACAGTGAAAATGGACCTACTTAACCAAGTTGGTTCACTGCTGGCTACAAGTTAGCATCAAAGGCTGTCAGTTGAATGGTGTTTTGAGCTAACGTTAGCAATCTAACAACCATAGATAGCTACAACAGTTTTGAAATGACTGCTAGCTTAGCTACAAGTTAGCATCAAACACTACAAAGGCTGTCAGTTGAATGGTGTTTTGAGCTAACGTTACCAATCAAACAACTATAGATAGCTAAAACATTTTTTGAAATGACTGCTAGCTTAGCTACAAGTTAGCATCAAACACAACAAAGGCTGTCAGTTGAATGGTGTTTTGAGCTAACGTTAGCACTCAAACAACCACAGATAGCTAAAACAGTTTTGAAATGACTGCTAGCTTAGCTACAAATTAGCATCAAACACAACAAAGGCTGTCAGTTGAATGGTGTTTTGAGCTAACGTTAGCACTCAAACAACCACAGATAGCTAAAACAGTTTTGAAATGAATGCTAGCTTAGCTACAAGTTAGCATCAAACACAACAAAGGCTGTCAGTTGAGGCCAATTCTCCGTTTGCGTGTTAACGAATGGCACAAACCAAGGGAAATGTCTCCGTTTGTCAAAAAATAACCATGTACGTGTAAACAGGGCCTCAAGACAAATCCCCAAAAATGACGCGATGACATCACTGTGACATCATCAGGGGAGTGCCTCTTTAATATGTGCAATCAGTGAAACGCACCACAACTTTAACCCTTGGTTGGCAAAATTTGACATTTTTTTCAGATTTCTTTTTACTATAATTTTTATTTTCCCAATAACATCACCTTACTACCCATAGTTTTACACTACTTTTGGAATTCATGGTCAATAACCCTCATTTACATAGAATTATACCTAATAATTGAGTTAAAAAAGCAGAAATTATGAGTGATTTTGACTAATAGTTAAGATTAGAAGAAAGTACAGATGAGTTTAGTCAGAAATGAAAGTGCAAAGAGCGTTGTATGGAGTCTAATCCATTTTTTGTTATAATTTGGTTAAAAAGAAACCCATATTTCAGATATGGACCTATTTTAAAGGTGTCAAATTCTATCCGAGGACAACAGGAGGGTTAACAAAAACATTGATTTCACCAAATATTCTGTGGTGCATCTTTGAATTTATATATAATCCATATCATGGATGTTGTAGCAAAAATATACATTTGTTTACACAAAATAAATAAAAGACAAACCAATCTCCCTGTGTATCTCATAGGTGTCTTATCTGTATTTTATAGGAATGCAGATAAAACGAATAACATGCAAACCTGCAGCTGTGCACTGCAGAAACACCACAGTTGTTGATGTTGATTCCTGATTGAATATTATTAAAATAGGCTACTGAAATATGAAAACACTAACACACCTTTTCTTTTTGTTATTTATTATTTTTGTCCCGTTTTAAAGAATGAGAACAGAAATCAGCCGTTCAGATGCGGGGCTGAATCAGGTAAAGCCCTGAGATATTAAAACGCCACAGACTAATTTATAGTTCCCATCATCGGTGCTCATAAAGTGGTATTATGGGCTGAGCGGAGGAGGAGCGGGTGGGGCCTGGCTGGGAACACAGAGGCAGACTGTGGGCACTGACCGGAGACTCTACTGGTTTTTTATTCGACTCAAATCCGACCGCATGTCTGACCCAGGGCTCCGCCTGCTGCCCGGAGCACACGGCTCTCATTTCGCCAACATTTGACAGATGGATGCTGTGCTGTCGTAGAAGAGGAGGATGAAAATAACGCGTGATATATTGTTTGGCAATTTCGCTCATCGCCTATTTATGGGAGGCAGCGGCGGCTCGGCCCGTTCTTTATTATAGGAACGAGATCTCCGCGGTTAGCTATGTGAAGAGCAGATCGCCCGACAATTCTCGTTTCGCGACCCTGAGGAATAATTATGAACAACACGCAAGATATGTCGCCCGATTTTGTGTTGATGCGCCTGGTTTCCGCGGCCGAGGATGACCGCTTGGACGCGGAAAACGGGAATCTGCCGCCGGGAGGAGTGGTGGCGGGGCTGGGGAAGGAGGTCCTGGCTCACAGCGGCGTCAAAGCGGGTTTGGATATCAGCCGAGATCCGACCGCGGGCCTCGAGCATCCTAGCAGCCGTCTGAACAAAGCCCAGCCGAGCGGTGAGGGCACGGCTGCACCTGACTCCGGGGTGACGGAGAGCCGAGCCCCGCTGTCGGCGCCTCCTCCGCCGCAGAGCCCCATGGAGGCCCAGGGATTTGACTTCGCTCCCAGCCCCGGCCTACGGCCTCAGCTGCTCGTCTTCTCCAATATAATGCGGAACGGAGAAGGGATTTTAGAATTAGACCGACGGAATCAACCGAGGGATGCTCTGGGATTGGACCAGAGCCCGGGGTCTGCAGTCTGCTCCGACCCGGCTGTCAATAACAACACTCGGAGTCCCGGAGACGTTCAGCAGCAGCAGCAGAGCCTGCTGGACCGGACATGGGGAGCGCATCCGCCGGTTTCTGTAGCCGCGGAGATGCAGGGAGCTGCGGAGCTATGCCGCCGGCATCGACTCATCACCACCCCGCCCGAGTGGCCCTTGTTGTCGGAGACATCCAGCCCTCTCACCGTGATAGACTCTAAATGGGGATGCGCCTCCAGGGACAGAGAGGGAGCCGTGTTCGAGCTGGCCCGACGGTTCGGGGAGCTGGGGGTCGGCGCGGTACCCAAGATGCTGTTCAAAGCAGGGGAGCTCCCGCAGTGTTCGTGTCAGGGTTCACATAGGCCGGCAGGAAGGGGAGTGGAGCACGGGGATGACCCGACAGAAACCAGCGATGCTTTGTTGGTGCTGGAGGGGCTGGGGAGCGGGGATGTTGCAGGCCTGGCCATGGACGAGTGTCCGGAGGGTGAGCCGGATGATGAGAACGGACGCCGTGAGTTTTTACTCAACAGGAAAAGGGAAATAGTTCAGAAAATGTCCGGGGCGTTCTCCATCAGCAGCTTCCAAGTGGAGCTGAGGAGGCAGGTGGAGGGGATGGCCCACGCGGCGACCGAATCGGCGCCAGCGGCAGCGCACCTTGGCGCGCAGGTGTGCAGCCTCCACGGGAACATAACCAGCCGGCTCTCGCAGCAGGGAAACTCTGGCGATTCAGAGGTTGTCGCCCAGGTTCCAGCCACGTCACCTACACCGGTCCAGAGCTCACCGTGGGCCGCAAGCCCAAACCTGAGCCAGGCGTCGACACCCAGGAGGCGGCCGGAGCGGTGCGCCAGCGCGCCGCGGACTCCCACAGGCAGCTGGGCCGCGGGTGGAGAAAAGACCCTCAAAGTTCCAGGGAAGTCCAAAAAGGGCTCGTTAAAGATCCGCCTGAGCAAACTGTTCCGGACTAAAAGCTGCAGCGGCTCCAATCACCTGCTGGACAAGAGGCCCTCGGTGTCCTACTCCGTGTCTTCTGCCGGGAGTCTGGTGGACATGGCGAGCCACGCGGGAGCTGAGCATGACGCAGACAGGTGAGCAGCTCCACCTGGACTTAAACAGTCCAAGATAGGTCTCACAATTTAATATCTTTATTTCCCTTTCAGTAAGAGGAAGATCAAACAGAGCCTGCATGAATGACACAATAAAAACAACCATTTCGGATTAGATTACATTCAACTCTGTTGTCATTACACATGTACAGGTACAAGGCAACGAAATGCAGTTTGGGTCTAACCAGAGACCCAAACTGCACTTCAGGGGAGCAATGTGAAAAAAGTGTCTAATCACAGGTGGTGTTAAAGGAGAATTCCGGTCAATTTCAACATGTAGGTCTGTTGTTTGTAGATTTGGAGTGCTGTCAGTTAAGACAATAACTAAACCAATCAGTGCTGCCTACACCGAGTTATCCTCCTGCTAGAGTTAGCACCCAACAGGCTCTAACAGGGCAAGTTGTAAACTTGTTTTTAGCCTCTTAACATGTTCAAAATGTCATTAAAAGTGCAGTCATATCTTCCAGGGGAACACAGTGAATCTGACTATTGTAGATGTGACAGAAATGCATGAAAGTTGTGTTAATTCAGCTATGTTTGGTTCCTGTGTTGACACTGCAGTTAGAGAGCTAAGGGACCGTCTACAAACTACAACACAGAAAAGAGATAAAACAAAAATATGTAGACTATCAATTTAATGAAAAAATAAGGTGGTGTCTCTAAACTTACCTCAATTATAACTCCTCTCCTGCTAGTTGTACTACAGCACTTACTTTTAAAAACTAAGCACATTCTTATTTTTAAAAATGTGTTTTTATCTCCTTTCGGTGTTGTAGTTTGTAGACGGTCCCGAAGCACTCCTTGCAGTATAAACACAGGAACTAAATAGAGCTGAATTAGCATTCATGCATTTGCGATTCACTGTGTTCCCTCTGAATGAATAACTTCACATGGGGGGGCACTTTAATGAAATTTTGAACATATTTAGAGGCTAAAAACCAGTTTTAAACCCCCCAACAGGAGGCGTTGGTGTTGGAATTGACTGTAATTCTCCTTTAAGATTTGAAATTAGAACACCCTATAAGAGGAGTACAGTATGGGGCAATCATGGGGAAAAAACAGACAGATATTGCAATCAGATGAGCAGCTCTACATGGCCCTAAACGGTCCAAGATTAGACAGTTAAAGAGTTGATTTACATACAAGGAATGTGACTTTGGCTTTTTGTTGCTCTCAAATACAGCTGCCAAACAAGGATATTTAACTCCTACATGCAGTATAAGTTTGTATAGGCCTATAAAAAAGTGAATTTAAATACGTATTTTACATGCACCAACAGAGAGGTTGCATGGATGACACATTGAAAATCATCCCAGGGGAGCAATCAAGGCCAAGCTCTGAACCATGTGTTACACTGCAAAACCAGCAGCGCAATGTGCAATACTTCTGCTTTTAAGTGTCCCTTCATAAGTTTCCTCTGTTCTGTTTAGGTTTGTAATTAGAAAATCCCCAAATGGGAGACCATGGAGTGAAAAAAATGAGTTTGGGTGTGGAAGAAATGAACAGAAAGAAAACCCTAACAGATTTGATAGGTAGCCTAGGTATATATACATATCCAGTCATTGTTTGTCAGGACTCATCAGTCCAGAACAAGTGGATCTATTTCAAAGTGTTGATCTATTCTGCTGTGGACCCGTTTTCTTTTTTTTGAACGATCATTGTTTTTTAATAGCTTAAATTAACTCCTCAGCGTATTGGCATTCTCTCAGACATCCAAAAGTGTTTTTTTCTATGCTGAATGTTCAAAACGCAGAGTATTCTTTATTTATTTGTAAAGCTTTGTGGCTTGTCACCTTCTATCCGTCCGTGCTGAGTCATTATCCACAACAGCACAATGAAGGAAGGCTATGATTAAAGAAACTTAGCTTCAGAAGTCTTGACTGCCGGAGCTGAGAGCATCAAACGGAAAAAGTTAGAAAGCTGCAAGACCCCCCAAAAAAACAAAAAAAAGCCCCACTAGAAAAACTAATTTCACCTCTGCAGCTTTTAACACTTCTCCTTCCCTGCACTCTGCACTCTGACTCTCGTCTCATCTTCTTCTTCTTCTTCTTTTTCTTCTTCTTCTTGTGCCTGCCTTGATGCCTGTCCTGCAGCCACAGCCAGCCCAGACTGACCAGGGCCCACAGTGCCTTCTCCCCCGCCTCCCTCTCTGCCTCCCTCTCTGCTTTCACTGGTAAGGGATGCTTCGGCTGGAACTCTGGTTCCCTTCACGAATGCTTTCTGATCTGGGTAAAAAAAACAAGCCCCCGGACTCCAAACTCTCTGCAACTGAAGTTTTTTTTCATTATTGATTCATCTGTTAATAGTTTCATCTTTAAAATCTCAGAAAAGGGAGAAAAATACCCGTTAACATTCCTAAAGCTCAAGGTGACGTCCTCAAATACAGTGGCTTGCATAAGTTTACACCCCCATGCTAAAGTCGATTAAAAAGAGGAATAAAAAAACTTCTTTTGGAAATTGATCTTAAGGCCTTAATTTAAAAAAAATTAGGAAAATCCAACTTTTTAAGGACACCAATTTTCTTTGTGAATGAATTGTGTATTGTAAATAAATAAATGTTCTTCCTTAAAATACAGGGGCATAAATATACACCCCCCTATGTTAAAATACAGGGGGCATAAGTATACACCCACTATGTTAAAATACAGGGGCATAAGTATACACCCCCCTATGTTAAAATACAGGGGGCATAAGTATACACCCCCTTATGTTAAAATACAGGGGGCATAAGTATACACCCACCTATGTTAAAATACAGGGGGCATACGTATACACCCCCTATGTTAAAATACAGGGGCATAAGTATACACACCCCTATGTTAAATTACAGGGGGCATAAGTATACACCCCCTATGTTAAAATACAGGGAGCATAAGTATACACCCCCTA
>NC_048408.1:29197237-29199853 GCF_013103735.1 Etheostoma cragini | reverse complement strand
CCCTATGTTAAAATACAGGGGCATAAGTATACACCCCCTATGTTAAAATACAGGGGGCATAAGTATACACCCCCTATGGTAAAATACAGGGGGCATAAGTATACACCCCCTATGGTAAAATACAGGGGGCATAAGTATAAATTCCCATAGAGGCAGATGTTTATTTTTTAAGGCCAGTTATTTCATGGATCAGCATACTGTGCATCCTGATAAAGTTCCCTTGGCCTTTGAATTTAAAACAGACCCCCAAAAGAAGTTTTTTTATTCCTCTTTTAATCAACTTCAGCATGGGAGTGTAAACTTATACAAGCCAAGCTTATACAATTCAACTTCAAAATAGAGTGTTTTGAAGTTGAATTCACTTCATTGTTGCTGGTATGAAGTCAAATTGTCTCACACTGACTATAAAGGTCAGACAAACGTTAAGGACACACACACACACACACACACACACACAGACACACACACAGACACACACACACACACACACACACAGACATTACTTTTAATCCGTTTAATTTTCTGCGTTCAGAAATGCTTAACATAGCAAAAAATGACTAGCTTATCTTTATCTAAGGTGTCTATAGACTATGCACTTTGTATTATTGTATCAAGGAGTAGAAAGTTGGACATCATGAATAGACGTAACTGTAACTCTGGTTCCCTTAGAAATGCTTTCTTTTCTGGGTAAAAAGCCCCCCCCCCGACTCCCAAATCCCCCTCCAAATATTCTGCAACTAAAGATTATTTTCATTATTGATTCATCCTTATCCCCTGAAGGTCGAGGTGATGTCCTCAAATAGCTTTTTCTCTCTCCCCACAATCAACAATCATAATGTAAAATATTCCGTTTACAACCACACGAGAAAGACAAAAAGCAGCAAATCATCCCAAATGTGCAGCTGTAATCAGCTGTTTTGCACCTTTGCTTGATCAACTCATTAAATGATTGATCATGTAGTCAAATAGTTGATCGATCGACTTTTGAAATGGCATTCTGATCCTGTTTATGGTCCTGCATCCCCGTTGGCGTGGTCCAGGCCTGATTCTAGGATCAGGCCTTCATGGGGGCTCATCCCTATTTGCTTAAATAATTCTTTAAATGATAAATCATGTATTTAAACAGTTGATCGATCGACCTTTGAAATAACATTTTGATCATGTTTATGGTCCTGAATCAGCATTGGCGTGGTCCAAGGGGGACTCTAGGATCAGGCCTTCATGGGGGCTCATACCTAATGAGAATGTGACATGGAGACAGTGCCTCGCAAAAGTGTTAGCATCGGCAACACTGTTCGTCCTCTGTCACAAGACAAGTTAGCAAACTCTCAATTGAAACACCAAAATTGATTACAAAAAAAATATTTTTTTACATGCTTGGTACCCCCTAAAAATGGTATAGGTCAAAGTGCCAAAACAACATGTAGGATTTTAAATTTTCTTCCTACACCCCTCAACCGTATCTCCGCGAGAATGAAGCACAGCCTACTCACGGACGAGACGCTCGTAGTGGCCGTTTCTCCGTTTCCAGTCGTTATGCTATGCTAAGCTAACCAGATGTTCGCTGTAGCTTCATATTTAACAGACAGATGTGAGAGTGATATCGATCTTTTCATCTAACATCTAATAAAGTGACTTTTCATAAATGTTGTTGACAATGTTGACAAAGTTCTAATAATAAAAAGTAAGAGTCGGTAGCATAATATAAAAGATATTAACCTGTGACCTTAAATATTAAAAAGTAAGTACTAAATGTAATAAAATAATATAAATACTAATACTACTAATACTAATGCTTGAATAATTATCTCCATCCCTGCCAGCGAAACACCCCCCCACCTGCAGAATTTCCCTTTGGTAAACATTGAATCTGTAGCGTCTCAATTAGCCGGGATGGGATGTTCTGTCTTTATTGCGGTGATTATGGCTGATTAGACGGGTGTAATTTCCCATAATCCTCCTGCCTGGTGCCGCTTTAATGGCGCTCTCCAGCACCGACAAAAACAACCACAATCACAGACACCCAAACCACGGCCTGTTGTACTTTCTCTTCCTCTTATCTCACGTTCCCTTTCTTTTCTCTCCTCCGCTGCTTCTCTCCGTTCCAGGTGAGACGGTCTCCCTGGTGGACGTGGACATTTCACGGCGGGGGGCCAACACGCCACACCCTCCCACGCCTCCCCCTCCTCCACGCCGAAGTCTCAGTTTGTTAGGTACTCTTCTCTCTCTTTCTTCCTGTCTTTCTCCTTCTCCTCCTTCTCTCTCCTCGTCTTCGTCCTCCTACAGACGCACAACACGACAGACCGAGCTGCAGAGACTACTTCTTCTGGAAACTCTGTCAGTTTCTCTCTCTTAAAGCCTGACTGATATATCGGCCGGTGTTAGGCTTTTATTTTGTAATATTTTTTTTCTTTACAAATAAATGATTCTGATAAATGAATTTAAAAAAAATTAAAATGGACAGTCGACCATGTTATGAGTGATGGCGTTGCATGGTCTGTCCACCAGAGGACGCTCTACAACGTCCCTGTTAGTGATGCGTTACATAGTCTGTCCACCAGAGGACGCTCTACAACGTCCCTGTTAGTGATGGCGTTGCATAGTCTGTCCACCAGA
>NC_048408.1:29195866-29197137 GCF_013103735.1 Etheostoma cragini | reverse complement strand
GGAAGGAGGGAAGGAAGGAACGACATCAAGAAAAGAAAAAGAGAGAGAAAGGAAGAAAGCAAGGAAGGAGAGAGGAAGAAGGGGAGGAGACAAGGGAAGGAGAGGAGAGGGAAGGAAGGAAGGAACAAACGATGGAACGAAGGAACGAAGAAACGAAGGAAGAAACGAAGGACATCAAGAAAAGAAAAAGAGACAACAAGGAAGTAAGGAAGGAGGTAAAACATAAAGGAAATAAGAGTGTAGAGATTGAGGGATGTAAAAAGGGTGACAGAAAGTAGAAAAGAAGGGTGGGAGGAAGGAAGAAGGTAGGAAAGGTGATATAAATGACGAGAAAAAGGCAGGAAGGAAAAAAGGGCGGGAAAGGAAAGGAACGAACGATCAAAGAGAAACAAAGGCACGAAGGAAAAAAGGAGGGAGAGAGGAAGGAGGTGAGGAAACAAGGGAAGGAGAGGAGAGGAGTGGAAGGAAGGAGGGAAGGAACGAACAATCGAAGAGGAACAAAGGAGGGAGAGAGGAAGAAAAGAGGTACAGAAAGGAAAGGAGAGGGAGGGATAAAAGGGAGAGATCGAGGAGGAAAGAAAGGAAGGAAGCAAGGGTAGGACAGGTAGAAAAGGTGATAGAAATTAGCATAAAAAGGAAGGAAGGGAAGAAACAAGGTGCAAGGAAGGAAGGATAGTGGAGAGAAAAGAGGGAGGAATGAAGGAAAGGAAACAAGGGCAGGATAGGATGGAGATGAAAGGAAGGAGGTGGGACGGAGAAAATTTTAAGAGGGAAAGAAAGAAGAAGAGAGAGGGTGAGGGAAAAGAAAAAAGATAAACAAAGAAAGGAAAGATAGAGATTTTCAACACCATCAGACAGGACGCCTCAGTCCACCAAATTAAACACGTCACCTCTTCCTGAATATTAACCAATGAGATTTTTAAGACCGATACCGTGCAAATATTTGATTATTTAAAAATCCGATATGCCGATATATCGGCAGATATATATATATGTATCTTTTTTTAAATCCCAAAACATAAACAGATTTCCATAAAATTTGTTATTTGTAGAATAATGATAATAATTTGTTAAATTGTCACAATAGTTCATCAAAATATATTAAAGTTCTGATAAATAAAATGTAGAAAAATACAAACTTAAAATATGAAACTTAAAGTCCTTTGAACAAAAACACACTAACAAAATAAAATCAGGGACGTTGTAGAGCGTCCTCTGGTGGACAGACTATGCAACGCCATCACTAACAGGGACGCTGTAGAGCGTCCTCT
>NC_048408.1:29193110-29195766 GCF_013103735.1 Etheostoma cragini | reverse complement strand
CCCTCCTTCCTCTCTCCTTCCTTGCTTTCTTCCTTTCTCTCTCTTTTTCTTTTCTTGATGTCGTTCCTTCCTTCCTTCTTTCCCTCCTTCCTTCCTTCCTTCCTTCCCTCCTTCCTTCCTTTCTTCCTTCCTTCCTTCCTTCCTTCCTCCCCTCTCCTCTCCTGCCCTTCCTTCCTCCCCTCCTTCCTCTCTCCTCTCCTTCCTGTCTTTCCTCCAGATGACATAGCTGGGCCTCAGCCTGGGCCTTTCCTAGTGAGTGTTATGGGCGCCTCCCTGCAGTCCCTCCCCCTGCCTCTCCCTCCTCCTCCTCCTCCCTCCCACGCCACCATCCAGCACAGTCTCAGCCTCAATGGTAAGACCGTAGTGTGTGAGAATAAGACGAGTCGCTGAATCGACTCCATCGCTTCCTGCAGCTAAACAGGAAGTGAGCGCTGCTGTGAAGGAAACTGAGATCTTTCACTAAAGTATGAGTAGTATGCATAACAACTATTTGCTCTGTGAAGAGGAGTAATGGCGTCCTGAGGAGAGAGTCACCGTCCCTCTGTGTGTGTTGTGATCTAAACTTCTCGGTTCTCTCAGAATATATCATCTCAGAAAAATGTATATTATGTTATTGGATCATAATTATTGATGCATTAATGTGTTCACCACTTTAATGTTGAAGCTTGTAAAGGTGGAGCTCATTTGAACTACTGCTGGGTAGTTTAACCAAGTGGTCTTCAAAGGGGGTTGCAGGGACCCCCAGGGGCCCCTTGGGGGGGTTCCAGGTGCCGCCAGCATCCCTCCCCACAATGTTTCTTTTTACTATTTTGGACATGAGTTTCACACACTATCTATAATTAAACATCTAAATGAAAATCAGATGCATCGACATCTTTTCAAATGGGGTCTAATGGGGTCTAATTTCTGTCAGTTTAGAGGTTTATTTGTTTATTTCAAAGGATCCCCATTAGCTGACGCCAGCTAGACGACAGCTAGTCTTCCTGGGGTCCAAACAATACATCCAAAAGACAATAAATACAACAAAACATCACAAATATATCATATATAAATTCACAAACAAAACTGACAATGCAAAAAATACTAACAAACTAAATATAATAAAGAATAATATAGCACATGATACAACCTCACTCAACCAATCCAGACAATATTATGATATCGAAAACAAATGTAGTCTAAGTCTTTTTTTAAAACCAGTTTTTCCCACGTTGTCCCGAATCCCAACTGGAAGATTGTTCCAATATACAGTACAATTGACCTATAAAACACAGTCCTCTTCATGCAGTCAGATTTAGGTAGTGGTAAAGAAATCTGTCGACTATTCACCCCTCTTGTATAATGCGAATGCATATCTGAACAATAAGTTATATTATCATAAAAAAATTTAGGAATCCCAGTATTAATAATTCCATGAAAATATACTAACATATTAACAGATAGTCTATTCTTGACCTCCAACCAAGCCTTGACATGAAAAAGTTTGGGAGGGACCATCTGGTTTAACCTATAATATCCTAATTTATTAGATGATCATGTTTTGTATAAATATTCCAAATCTCAAAACCTTTAAAATCGATGTGGCGCAGTAAAGAAGTACAATAATGGCAGTTTCAAAATGCTTCACGCAGCACCTTTTAGTTTCTGTGACGTTCTTTCCCTGATCCAGAATCCTTCCTCCGGGCCCTCCCTCATTCGACGGCCTCTCCGGCTGACGCCGCACCCCCTTCCAGACAGGTCCCGCCCCCCATGCTGTGCGCCCTGCGGCGGTCTGAGGCCAGCAACTTCACCGCCAGTCTGAGAGAGCTGGAGAAGGTACAACTCACGTTGAAAAAGAGAAAAGATCCCTGAAGAAGAGTGAAGAAGACAGTGATTCTTTTGTTGACGATTTGATTTGAGAAGTTTTTGTCATCACCATGTAGACCTGTCTTTGTTTGGGTCTAGAGCATGTTGCGTGATGCCTCAGCTGAACTAATGATTATTTACATTCTTGATGAATCTGATAATTAATTTCTCAATTAAAGGTGCTGCCACTAAGGTCTCTATAAAAGCATCCAAAGAGCGCCATGTCAGGTGACCTTTAAGTCTCTTGATATTAACATTGTCAGAGTAAAGGTTACCTTTGCAGTTCAAATTGCAAAAGAACAAAGAGATGGCCGTTTCAAATACAGTTTAAATGGTAAAAATCAGCACAGTGTGTCTAGACACACTGAACACACTGACTTATGGAACACAAATTTGCTGAGAACATAAAACCCTTTGAAAAGTCTTCTTAATGGGTCATATTAAGAAGAAGAGGGGGACAAAGGACCTTGGGAACAAGCATGTGAACACTGGAGGGGAATAGAAAGAAATCAGAGAGCAGCATTGAGGCTGGTGTCTCGCAGGTTTATGAGAAGGTTTTGTTGGTTTTGTCCTCAGTGTGGCTGGTACTGGGGTCCGATGAACTGGGAGGACGCGGAGATGAAGCTGAAGGGGAAACCGGACGGGTCCTTCCTGGTCCGAGACAGTTCAGACCCCCGGTACATCCTGAGCCTCAGCTTCAGGTCGCAGGGAGTCACACACCACACACGCATGGAGCACTACCGGGGTGAGACACACACACACACACACACACACACACACGCACACACACACACACACACACACACACACA
>NC_048408.1:29188388-29193010 GCF_013103735.1 Etheostoma cragini | reverse complement strand
CAGGTCCCCATAAGTATACTGTATTCCCGTTTTTTGCTCCCCACAAATGTAGTTAAACAAAGCACACACACACACACACACACACACACACACTTACAAGTTTCACATTAAAACTTAAAAAACACTCTCTTGTTAGTTCACATAAGCTGCCAGTACACATGGAGAATAGAGTATTATACGACATGTGTACATCATCCTCAATGTTTCTTTAGTTCTCTGAGGTACAATTGAGGGCAAGCCCTGATTTTCAAAGTAGCTGAGATTACACAAAATAAATACACAATACAGTCTACACACAGTACACTAACAGTGCAATACGTGTATAATAATACCTAAAAATAACTGGGGTAGAAACAAGGACATGCAAGTCACTAAAATGATAATGTAAAATCAAGGACATATTAAATAGCCGAGGTATATACATATAAATATATAACCTTAAACCTAAAACCCCAATCCTCCATCTATAATCTTGTGTGTGTGTGTGTGTGTGTGTGTGTGTGTGTGTGTGTGTGTGTGTAAAAGAACATCTACTCTCTCCGTGTGGGAGAGGTTACTCCATCGATCTGTCACTCAAGCAGGGAGATTCGTTATGGACGCTTAAATGCTGCAGAGCTAAACTCCCATAGGCCGCGTAATCTGAACACACACACACACACACGCACACACACACACACACCCACGCACACACACACACACACACACACACACACACACACACACGTTTCCCAGCATAGGGCATATCTTCATATTCATTCATGCTCACATATGGGTGGACATAGCAAGCATATTGCATGATATGCATTTGCCATCCATATGTTGGTCATTCAGCACCTCAGGGGTAACATGGACACACACAACATGTCTGACGGCACACACACCACCCTGACGACGACTCACAGAAGACATGTATGCTCACATGCAAGCCGACCACACAACACATGGACAGTATGCACGTTAAACGGTTACATGACATTTTATCCGCTTTGTAATCAGTTAAGTTAAGAACTTTGCCTCGTATAATCTCTGAAAATCACACGTGAATACCGGTCAGTTTGAAAGTTCAGTCTCGAGCTGGGACAGTTGTAGTCTGACAAAAAGACTAAAAACTTCATTTACTACCAAACGCATGTCACAGACTTCCTCTGTGAATGGAGTTTGCAGTATGTGAACATTACAAAGGGACTACTAACAAATGAAGATGTCAAAAATCACGTTTACGTTGAATCTGTCTGGTTAAACGAAATAATGATGATATACAGCAGAGAAAACAATGCAAAATGATCATGTTTCTAAGGTAACACAAGTACTGGTATGTACATTTATCTTTTGTTTGATGGTAACTAAGCACATCATTGTAGCTTTTAACACACTGACAGTCACAAGAACACAAAAACATGACAACAAAAGAGCACAAATAAATTAGGAACTCAAACGTGAGGTTACAGAGATCCAATAAGGTCATCCTACAACGCCGAAGCATGAACGAGTCGCATAACACCACATGTGTGTTTGTACACACGCCACATGTCCGACAAACTAACGAGGTGACTCATGAAAGATACGTGTGTAACTGGGCAGACGCACACACACACAATACACACACATTGACCCACACACACGCGCTTTCTAAACGGGTCACCATTGTGAGGCTGTAGAGTCATGCCTGGAAACACATTCATTATTCAGACGGGCAGTCCCGACTGACACAACGCATTCACATCAACGCGGTCGCGTTTTGCATGAACGCACCGCGGCCCGATGTGAATCGAGGGCAGATAAACAACCGCTGAGCGCTCAACAGGAAGTCACCAAACAAACACCAACTTATTCACATGGCACTCCACAGATGGGCTGGTTGTGCAGTGGATAGCTGGCTTTCTATTCACATTAAGGGCTTTTATTCTGAAGGATCAAGGACTTAAGGTTTTCTGTCTTCATATATGAATATATGAATCAGAGAACAGGGTGTTCATTTAACTTTAGTTACATTTAGAAAATTTAACAATTTAGGTTGGGGTTAAAATCATCTGTCACGCAACTTAAAACACCAGCACTGTCGAGGTAGATGTGATTTTACTGCTCAGCCAATCAGAATTGAGCCTTTCTGTTGACACAGCGTGAGGATTTCACTTAAAAAGCACATTTCTCTGCTAAAAGAGGGTCACAATTGACATGTAGAGCCTAATAGAGACAGCTAGCCCTGCAGGATGGTCTTAAGTGTTTACTGTAATTACATAAAAGTTACATAATGAATGTGGTTATGATTCACAGATGATGAAATGTGACACATAAAGGGAAAACAACAACATGTCTTTCCTACCTTCAGGGACGTTTAGCTTGTGGTGTCACCCGAAGTTTGAGGACCGCTGCCATTCGGTGGTGGAGTTCATCGAGCGAGCCATCATGCACTCCAAGAACGGCAAATTCCTCTACTTCCTCCGCTCCAGGGTCCCAGGTAACATATAGGTCACATGTATGTGCATGGAGCCCCGAGCTGATCAAAGATGGATGTGAGAAGCCACTTAGTGGGAGCTGCCTGTGTGTATCTATATGTGTGCATCATTCATGATTGTGTGAATGCGCCTGTATGTGTGTGTGTGTTGTAAGCCAACCGGCCCGTCAGACACCGCCTACTAAGAGCCTGGGTCTGTCCCAGGTTTCTGCCTAAAAGGAGTTTTTCCTCGCCACTGTCACACTGTTGCTTGCTCTGGAGGAGACTACTAGAACTGTTGGGTCCTTGTAAATTCTGGAGTGTGGTCTAGACCTCCTCTATCTGTAAAGTGTCTTGAGATAACTCTTGTTATGAATTGATACTATAAATAAAATTAAATTGAAATTGAAATTAAGTGTGACTGAAGCTGAACCTGTGTGTGTATGTGTTCAACATCAGTGGCGGAAAGTAACAAAGTGCAGTTACTGAATTAAGTACTTGTACTTTACTTGAGTATTTCTACTCCACTACATCTCAGAGGGAAGTATTGCACGTTTTAGTCCCTTACGTTTGTCTGACAGCTTCATCAATAAAAACCTCAACAAAAGTGTTGATTTTCAATTTTGACGGGAAGACAAAACGAGGGTTAAAATAGAGTAATACTTGTATTCTTAATCTGTTTTGCATCAAAGATAAGATCCCTGATTTTGCTCTAATACCTAATATTAAGTGATGCAAAACAAATCAATGACTGAGCTGAGATTAATGTTTGGAGGTGTTATATTGACAACCAAATCCCATTTTTCCTCCCATTCAGCATTTGAGCATTTCAGTTTAGTTTAAGCGCCAAGCTGGGAGGATTTTGGGAGGATTTGGAGCCGTAGATGCTCGTTATACCAACATCAGGAAGTGTATGCTCTTTTTAATTTGTTTGAATCTTTCCAGGATGATCTCCTGAAATCAGGGTATCTCTTTTTCGAGAGAATCCCAAGAGGTTAATTTAGGGCTAAAGAATAACTCTGATGATATTCTATAGTTTTCTTATCATCAACAAATCCCGTGAAAAGACCAAAGCACAAAAATAAGTGTGCAACACTTATGCACTGGTTACCATGTTACTTCACCACCATGAACACACACACACACACACACACACACACACACACACACACACACACACACACACACACACACACACACACACACACACACACACACACACACACACACACACACACACACACACACACACACACACACACACACACACACACACACACTGTTCTTTATTTTTACACATTACATCCTGCTGCCAAAAATACTCACCAGAGCACCAAATGTGGATTAATCCGCCGCTGAAAATAGTCCCAAACAAATGCTCTAATTCCTCTTATTAAAAAAATTAAAACTAGTGTAACCAGGTGTTTTGGGAAATTACTGATGAATCTAAGTGTATGTGAGGTGTTTTTAAAGATGTATCAACAGATTAACACACTTGTTGTTTGTTTTGTCCTTTCATGTCTTCATTTGTTGATAATCCCAAAAAGAGCTTTAACCGTTAACTGGACATAGGGTGACCAGACGTCCCGAAAAATTCGGGATAGTCCCAAAATCCAAGCAGTTGTCCAAAATCCAGAATCCTACCCTCACTGTCCCTAAATTTAGAGCAAAGTCTGTAGAGCAGACTCTGGAGCAGTTAGGCCATCGTGGTGATTGAGTCGTCCTGCAGCCAGGTCACGTCAGCTGCTCATTGGCTGCAACCAGGGGCCGTATAGGGGGGGAAAATTAGGACTGGCCCAGGGGCCCAAGACTGGTAAAAAATGGGTAAAAACTAATATAAAATGATCAAATTAACCCAATTAGATTTTTTTGTCATGGGGCCAAAAAGTCCTGGCGGCTCCCCTGTCTGCAACAGTACCGAGGCGGCTTGGTGCGGATTTTGATAACACGCATTGCTATTTTTCAATCATTCACTGTTGAAATGGAGGCTCGGGAGGTCCCGGGACCCGATTAGCACGTCGCTAAAAAGCAAAAACAGTTCTGCAGGTACCGGGAGGACCGGGTAGGGAAATACCGCTGGATTTGGGATTTTTACGTAATGCAAACAAATTCTTGAATTAAGTTAATAAATCATTTAAAGTATAGGCAGTGCACACAAAAAGAGAGGGGGCGGGCGGGGGGGGGGGGG
>NC_048408.1:29186850-29188288 GCF_013103735.1 Etheostoma cragini | reverse complement strand
CACTCATCCACTCATCCACTCATCCAATCATCCACTCATCCAATCATCCACTCATCCACTCACCCACTCATCCAATCATCCACTCATCCAATCACCCACTCATCCACTCATCCACTCATCCCCTCACCCACTCATCCACTCATCCACTCATCCACTCACCCACTCATCCCCTCACCCACTCATCCACTCATCCACTCATCCACTCACCCACTCATCCACTCATCCGCTTGATGAAATATATAGGCTACACAATCCCTTTTAAACTCAGGATTTCCAAGTTTTTTTTGGTTCGTTTGAACCTTTTTAATACTAGTGTGACTTTGTGAATTTAAACTCTTTGCTCACAATTAACCATTTTAAGTCGATTTAATTTGATTTTTTAACACAAAACTCTTTAGTGTTATCTGCTCCACAAGTTACATTTTGTTGAGTTTGACTGTGTCACAGAAGGATGGCGACACAGTGGGCTCGTTGCTTTTAGAGCTTTGATTTCGGGTGGCCTTTCCTCCGCCCTGCTACGTACTTCTACTCAATTTTCATTTTCCTTCAGTACATCGTCTGGGTTTGCGGCGTATTTGCGGGTTTTCTCCGGCCAACCTTTACCGGTCCAATCAGAGGACAGAGGGAGCGGCTGAGAACGATGACGTTGAGGTTGCCGAATATGATCATAAGCCCGAGAAAGAACAAGCTTTGCTGAGTCTTGTTGGGGGCCATGATGTTGTGGCCCTCCTCCCATGGGGCTCAGGAAAAGTCTGGTTTTCCAGCTCGCTGCGTTAGCGGTGTAGGAGTTAGCTAAGGCTAACGCTAGCAATGCTAAGCCGACGTACTGACCAAACGTTAGCGATTGGTTATGGCGGATCAAATAGTTTTAAGCTTTAACTTAGTAGAGTAACCGCCTTCAAGGAAGGTTAACACTTGTAAATGGAGAGTGGCCAGACTCTCTGGACATAGACCAGAATCAGGCAAATGGACCAGAGTCTGGTAGGACCAGGCTAATGGACCAGAGTCTGGTAGGACCAGGCTAATGTACCAGAGTATGGTAGGACCAGGCTAATGCACCAGAGTCTGGTAGGACCAGGCTAATGTACCATATTCTGGTAGGACCAGGCTAATGGACCAGAGGGTGGTAGGACCAGGGTAATGGACCAGAGTCTGGTAGGACCAGGCTAATGGACCAGAGTCTGATAGGACTGGGCAAATGGACCAGAGTCTGGTAGGAATGGGCTAATGGACCAGAGTCTGATAGGACTGGGCAAATGGACCAGAGTCTGGTAGGACCAGGGTAATGGACCAGAGCCTGATAAGACCAGGGCAATGGACCAGAGTAATGGACCAGAGTTTGGTAGGACCGGGCTAGTGTACCAGAGTCTGGTAGGACCAGGCTAATGGACCAGAGGCTGGTAGGACCGGGCTAATGGACCAGAGACTGGTAGGACCA
>NC_048408.1:29178365-29186750 GCF_013103735.1 Etheostoma cragini | reverse complement strand
GACCGGGCTAATGGACCAGAGTAATGGACCAGAGTCTGGTAGGATCAGGCTAATGGACCAGAGTCTGGTAGGACCAGGGTAATGGACCAGAGTCTGGTAGGAACGGGCTAATGGACCAGAGTCTGGTAGGACCAGGGTAATGGACCAGAGTCTGGTAGGACCAGGCTAGTGGACCACAGTATGGTAGGACCAGGCTAGATTTTGGGTCGGGTTCGTACAGATTTTGACTCCCGCCTCTCATTAATCCGGACAGAGGCCACGCAACCCAGACCTGTTCCATCTGACAGGTTTGGTCTGACCTGGGGCATGTCTAAAGGTCTACTAGACCTTTTGCTTATGATAAATTTCTTGATATAAATACTTTTTACAGTTTTTTAACCGGGCTCTGGCCCAAAATGGCTGCCGTGGTTTGGACTCGGGCTTAGACACAAAGTATGCAGGTTTATGAGATTTTGTCCTTTGTCCTTCATGTTTTAACACTATGATGTTGTTGCTATGCAAAATTAGCACCAAGGTAACGCGACATTCAACAGTCATTTCACACTACAAGTAAACTACTTACACAACACAGCAGACCCGTGGCTGACCCCCCCTCCTCCCTCCCTCCATGTTTATGTTCATCTCTCCAGACCACTAATATCCTACCTGAGTAAGTTTTATTACTACGACCCCGAGGAGGAGACGTACCTGTCAATCAAGAGCATCCGGAGAGCGGTGGGAGCGGAGCAGGAGGCCGGTCAGCAGACGTAGCACCAGAGATCTTCGCAGCTCAAGTGAGTCTGAGACTAGTTTGTACAAAACTAATAAAAAATATATACACTGTACTTAACCCTCGTGTTGTCTTCCCGTCAAAATTGAATATCAACACTTTTGTTGACGCTTCTTTTTCTTATGTTTTTGTCCCTGTTTTCACCATTTTTGATGTTTTTTTCCCAACGTTTGTCACTTTTTTTGACGTTTTCAACACTACGTAACACCACCTTATTAACTTTAGTTTTGCAGTTATTTTTTGAATTTATGGTCAATAAACATAATTTATAGGAAATTATACCTAATGTTTGAGTTAGAAAAGCAGAAATTAGGAATTATTGAGATTAAATTTAAAGGAATGGATGTTGATGATAATCACAGACTGGAATATGTCAACTTTTACTCAATACTATTTCAAAAACACTTCACTTTGTTTCTCAAATGCTATAAAATTGAATAAGACGCCCCAAAATTTATGAAAGTAGAGATGTGTACTTGCCAAAGAGCGTTGGGTGGAATCAATCATGTTATTTGGGGGAATTAAAAAGAACATTGATATAGGAAGACGGGTCAATCTGACCCGAAGACAACATGAGGGTTAATCATGTAAACATAAGGATTTATTAACATTAAATTGAGTTTTTCAAATATATCCGATGACATGTGAATGCACCTGATATCTCGGACCAGGTTTCTGTATGGAGGACTGATCCGTAGGCTACTGGACCGCTAGTCTTCCAGCATCAGCCAATCAGAGTCTCTCCAGCTGGACTACGATGGACCCGCCTCTCTCGTGACTCTTGGACTAACTTAAAGAGGGACGAGTGTTTGCAGCTGGATGGCGGAAAAACTGTCAATGAGACGTTCAGGTGCAGAGGACTCGGCCTCATCTTCAGAGGGACTGCAGAGACGTCCTCACCTGCAGACACACGTCGCTTTGAAACAAAAGAGGAGAGAATCATGAACTGGATTTTGCAAAACTTCCTGAAGTTACTGAACTGGACTTTAAAAACACACAATGCACTGGTCAATTTGTACAACTGTTGTTTGCTGCCGTTTCCTTGTTTTTCCTTCTATTCTGTCGAAAAAAAGAGTTTTGGGGATTAAAAGTTGCCCTCGGGGGGAGATGTACACACAGAGGCGGGGCAGCAGAGCAGCATTCAGGCAGTGGAGGGGTTTCAGAGAGACAGGCGGCCATGTTGGACACCCTAGCGTCTTTTTTTGTCCTCCTGATAATCTCAAAATTACAGCAGTGCTCATAAAGTGCTTCTTACTGGGGATGGATTTGATAAAACTTTTGCAACTTCAAGTACTATCTGGAAGATTTCCATTTGAATAAATGGCTTTATCGCCAGGTGAGGAAACACAGCCTATGGCTCACTGATGAAAAGCCCTCGCATTTGCGTTATTAAGAGTTTAAGTGTCATGAACTGGGGGTCTGTGGCGGTGGCATTCACGGGAAAAAAACACAAGCGGCGCACAGTCAGTGATGCGTTGCTTTTTAATCACAATCATAGTTAATGTGTACATTTGGATACATTTTAACAAGACAAAGTATCAAAATATCTTCCTAAATATCTTCCTAAATTCTGTTCAGTCCACATAGCTCGTTTGAATTGATGTCAAAAGAATGCAAAAAGGGAACAACGCCACTTCTTTTGGTTGATAAGATGATAGAAATGATTGTATTCTGATTTATTTATCATTTATTCACTCATGCAGATGGTTGTCTAAGGAAAAAATATATATATTTATTTTATTTAAACAGAAGAAAACTTTCAAAATAAAATAAAAATCGCACAATTTGCTGAATTTGCCGTTACTGTGCCGGGAGTTTGAGCCTCATTTTTCCCCACAATGCCCTGCCTCCGAGTGTGTATATCTCCGCCATGACTCATCTCTACCTGTCAGTTTGATTTGTTGAAATGCCCAGGTGTGTTTTGCTCTGTTTCTCAGTTACCTGAAGCTGGCTACTGGCTCAGCGTTTTCAGTAAAACACGAAGAAGACAAATAAACATTAGCGTGGCATCTTTTTTTGAATTTGAATATTTGAATGACATTGATACTGCAGTCTGAAGAGGCTTCAGGTTGTCATCATCATAATAATAACAAAGTAAGGTCTGTCTCCTCCACACACACATTCCTGGATATTTGGTTTATTAGTTTTTTATTATTATTATTAATTTAGTATTTATTTGTCAGGGACCATGCACAGTTCTAGTCCTGCACCGGAGTTAGCAATATAGCTAATTTATACCTGTGGTCCCTAGGAGAAGAAAAACTCATAAAGAATGATATATATGATTAATCAATTATCAGATTTATAGCCAGTGGTGGAAAGTAACTAAGTACATTAACTCAAGTACTGTACATAGGTACAAATTTAAGGTACTAGTATCTTTATAGCACTTTTTTTTATGCCACGTTCTACTTCTACTCCACTACTCTCTATTTCAGAGAGAAATATTGTTTTTTTTTTACTCCACTACATCAATCAAACAGCTTCAGTGACTTTTAAAGATTATTTTTGGGGCTTTTTCCATCATTTTAAAGTGACTAGTCAGGAAAGGTGGGGGAGAGATGGGGGACGACACGCGGCAAAGGGCCCACAAAGTAAGATTTTTGCACACAAACCACATGTAGTTTATGAAATATGATGTTTCTATAATAACTTAAACCACCCAACAATGTAGTGGTTCACAAGTCCAGCTGAAGAGATTGGATCTTTAAACACGTAACTGTTTGGATCGTTTCCACTTTTCTAAAATGGGAGGAGTTTTCTGCATTGAGGGCTGTAGTCAAGACCACCTTGTCCAAGTCCAAGACCAGGACTTTTCGAGTCCAAGTCAAGACCAGGTCCAAAGAGGATTGAGTCCAAGACAAGACCGAGTCCAGGACAGAAAAAAAAAGTCTTCTTCATGGCAGTATCAAGACAATCATTTTTGGTTTCACTTTCCCTCCAATATTTTTATCATCATAATAAAGACACCTGGACTCGGTTGGGACCAAAAGCCATGTCTGGCAAGACCAGTTGCTGAGACCGAGACAAGTCCGAGTCCAAATACTAGCGAGTCCGAGACAAGTCCGAGACCATGGAAAAAGGTTCTTGAGTCTGGACTCGAGTCCAAGACCAGACTTGAGTCCTACAGCCCTGACTTTTGCTTTAAAGACTTTAAGTACATTTTCCTAATGATACTTACATTTATTTTATTTTTTTACTTAAGTGACGTTTCAATGCAGGCCTTTAACTTGTAACCAAGTTATTTTTACAGTGTGGTATTAGTACTTCTACTTAAGTAAAGGATCTGATTACTTCTTCCACCCCAGATTGTAGCTGATCATTTAATTGGGCTGATCATTTCAGCTTGAATACGTTAAATGTTCACTTTCCAGGCAAAAGCAACAATAATGCAACGCTATTTAACGTCTATCCAGCACGGACACGGAGCTGTTGGAGTTTCCTCTTTGAAATGTTTAAGGCTGAATACTCTCCAGCTAATGCGTTTGCTCACTCATGAAGCCTGGAAAGCGTAAAAACAGCGAGATATCCCTGTTATATTATGCAGCGCTTTCTCTTTAATAAGTCTCTCTAGACTCCACAGACAGGTCTGTAGGGAGAGGGTGATAGACCAGATCCACACTATCTGCATCCAACTGCTAACCATGGCCCACTTGAAGTGAAGAGGGAGCAAGTGCTTTGGCTAAAAGCAGGACTCGTGTTTCCAAAGCACTTCACAAAACTACAAACCCCATGCCGTGGTGCAGCGAGAGGATGCCCTGAGGAGAAACTAGACGACTGTGTGGTGAACGAGGCCAAGTGCGCTCTTTGGGGGGAAATAAGGCGATTTGAAAAGGGCCAGCATGCATTGTGGATGTGAAAAGAGTCACGGCGAGCGAGCCAATGAGGACGCGAGACAGCTCATCGTGGGTCTGCGTGTTGGCTCGGCGGTGCTGGAGGCCAGCTCAGCGGATGTGGACCACAGACGGGACCGCCTGCCACGACTGGACCACCTCCTCCACGGGCTGAAAGCTGTGATCACGTCAGCCTTTCTCATCGGGTTGTTACCAACACCAACCCCCCCCCCCCCCCCCCCCCCCCCCCCCCCCCCCCCCCCCCCCCCCCAAAAAAAAGACAAGTACCACCAAGTCTAGCTTGGTACCACCAAGTACCACCTAGTCCAAGTGGGCGGTCTGAGTTGCACATGCACACATGCACATACACACCTGGACTTCACGTCACACCTGGTCACTTTATCACTTTAACACTGGACTCAACACTGACACTTTAATCATAATTTATGGTCTTTTCTTTGTTTATTTGACGGATGTTCTTATTGTTGTTAATATTGTTATTTTGTTGTCTTTATACTGTCTTTTTTTATTTACTTTTTATTTATTTTTATTTATTTTTTCTTGCTAAAACTGGAACTTTCAATCTCCTCGTGGGAGTCATCCCAAAAGGATCAATATTGAGAAGTCTAAGTCTAAGTCTGAGTTTAAAAAAAATACTGTTTTTAGTTGAAATTTTAAGGTCAGTTCTTTGAAAATGTTGTCACTAAACACCAGTCCGGAGAGCATTTTAAGGTCAAACTAACAGCCTGTTGTGGAGGTTGTGTTGAAAAACAAAAGGGTTCAATTGACAAAAGCGTGCATACAATACATGTTTGAGCCAGGCACACGTGGACTGTAACAAAGTACATTTACTCAAGTATAAGTAGGCCTGCAAATTTGATTTTAAGGTATTTGTAGTTGAGTCTTTTCTTTTCAAGTCTCCACCATCTCAGAGGTCAGTAGTGTGTCGTTGACTAGATCTGACAGCTTTAAAATTACATTTTTACACACATAACATACAAAAAGCTTAACAATATGACTTTTTGTTGTAAATTAAACAACCCAACAGATTTTACAAGTAGTCTAAAGCTGAAACAGTCAGCCAATTGACAGAAATTGAATGACTTGTTTAGGTCATTTTTCATCATTTTTATGCTTCTAGCTTCATAAATATGAAGATTTGCTGATTTTTCTTTTAATAATGTTTTAGTATCCTAGTAGTGTTGAAGCCTGGACTGTTGGTTGGACTAAACAAACATTGTGAAGTCCGGGCTGTAGAACTCCGGAGTCTCTTGAAGTCCGGACTCAAGACCGTTTTTTTATGGTTCCGGACTTGTCTCGGACTCGCTAGTACTTAGACTCGGACTTGTCTCGGTCTCGGCTACTGGTCTTGCCAGACATGGCTTCTGGTCTGGACCGAGTCCAGGTGTCTTTATTAGGTTGATAATAATATTGTAGGGAAAATGAAACCTAAAATGATTTGTCTTGATACTGTCATGCATTAGACCTTTTTTTCTGTCCTGGACTCGGTCTTGACTTGGACTCGACTAGTCCTGGTCTTGGCCTTGACTAACGTGGTCTTGGACTTGACTAACGTGGTCTTGACCACAGCCTCACTTTGAAGGTGTCATTTAGGCTTTTATAGGGCTTTTGTGGTGACCATGTCTCACTACTTTCACTGCTCTTCAGTTGATTAATGGAGAAAATAATCAGCAGGTGAATCCATAATGAAAATAATCACCAGTTAAAAGTTCAAAATAAGCTCCAGCTTAACATATTTTAACTACTATATTTTAACCACGAGTCATTAACACGCCAAGAAATATATATATATAAATAGGCCTATATACATACAGGCCTAGTATTGCAGTATTGCAGCGCTTAAAAAACCAAAATAATCCGTTTATAGACCTACTGGCGTACTACAGCTTGCGTTGTACCACATAAAGCACTGCTGATCATAATAAACATGGGACAGTTTAAACAGGTCACACAACAGCGACTCAAAGCTCATTGATCAACACGGTTGTCACTCTTGTTTTGATTTAACTGCCGTTAAATTATCACATTGGTCGCCATGGACTTCAGTGAAACCGTATCGCCGCTGTAATAGGGCCCTCGCTTCTTCTAGGTTGCATCTCGTGGAAACGCCCCCCGACGAGCACATTCTCGACATCCCATTGGTCGAGCCGTCAGCCATCGGCCAACGGACAAAAACGTCGCACCGCGATTGGCCCAGTTGAATCTCAATCACACGGCCGGCTCACGCTGATTCGTGGACGCGCACGTCGATCAGCCCTCCATTGTCCGGGGATTGGTGCAGCAGCGCGGGCGGACTCCTCCACCGGGGCTCGGTCTTCAAGGCTCGCGGAGAGCGAATGTCGTCATGAGCGGTGGGTAGGAATTAAAACATTGGTGTTTATATTACATTCTACTTCGTAAAACGTTATATCTGTGTTGGACAGAAAGCTCTGAACATTAAGCAGTACAAGTTAGTGTGATTTTAGCGGGCACTCGAGCACTCGATTGAACCAAAAATAAGCAGTGTACTTCCGGAAAAGGGCTGCTTTTTTCTATATCGTTATCAAAGAGAGTTTAGACTTGCTAGCTACGCGGCAGCTAGCCAAATATACGAGTGTAAGCTTTGGTTCTTTGATTGTTGTTTTTTTTCCCCTCTTCTGCTTTTCCCCCGCCCATTTATTACACAGTTAAATACAAAGATGGTGCACGTAACGGTCCCAAATTGGTTCGTTTATGAGTTAAGCTGCACTCCGACCAAAGCAGCTTAAGCTAGCTGCTAACCACTCCAGCCCATGGTTATTTGTGCTAACTAGCTAGCTAGCTAGCTGTCGTTAGCTGGTTGTCCACAGCAAACCAACCCCAAACAGTAACGTGATGTGTTTGATGACGGGGGGCTATTTTGAGGTCATACCGTGTAAATAGCTGGCAGTAGTAGTAGAAGAAGAAGTATTCAGATATTTTGCATAAGTAAAAATAACATTACCTTGTAAAAAGTAAAAGTCCTTCCTTCTAAATACTACTTAATTAAAGGGGACATATCATGCTCATTTGTAGGTTCATGCTTGTATTTGGGGTTTCTATTAGAACATGTTTACATGCTTTAATGTTAAAAAGCACATTTCCCCCCCCTCATGCTCTCAGTCTGACTATACCTGTGTTACCCCCCAGTTTGTAATGCTCCGTTACAGCGCCTTTAGAAAAAGCCCAGTCAGCTGTTATTGGCTAGTGTTTCCGGTTCTCCAACATCTGCACACTTGGCCTCTCTGCACCGTCATTGCAGCCGGGGAACGACTGTAACGGCACTGTAGCATCACTTTCCAATTCAAATCTGTATAGTATTGTTGTGACATTACAACCGTACCGAAGACCCAAGGACTCCTTTAAACCAGTGGTTCCCAAACCTTTTCAGCTCAAGACCCAAAAGAGACATTTGGTGTCTCCCCGGGACCCAAATTTACGGTACAAAACCATGAATTTAAATTTATGTGAAGTATATCTATTCCATTATAAAAGTAAACAAAAACAGAAAAGGTCTCTACTCTCCTTCCTGGGTCTCTGTCCCCCTCCCATCATCCTTCAGTACCGACAGCAACATTTCTTAAAATAATGCTGTCTTGAATTTAATGAGATGTGTGTGTCTGGTTGAAGATATCAACCAGCTGATCTAGTCTAGGTTCGGTTTTTGAAAGTGCCCAATTCTTAGGTCATTCTGAGGTCATGCTGAGCATTTAGTCTGTTCTCTGCCAATTGGCGACCCAATAAAACGGGTCTGCGACCCATTTT
>NC_048408.1:29176254-29178265 GCF_013103735.1 Etheostoma cragini | reverse complement strand
GTGTGTGTCTGGTTGAAGATATCAACCCCCTGATCTAGTCTAGGTTAAGTTTTTGAAAGTGCCCCATTCTGAGGTCATTCTGAGGTCATGCTGAGCATTTAGTCTGTTCTCTGCCAATTGGCGACCCAATAAAACGGGTCTGCGAATAAAGTAGCATAAAACGGAAAGACTCAGTACTAGTACAAGTACCTCAATATTGTACTAAAGTAATGCCCACACACTAACTGTGTGTGGGCACTACTGGCAGGTAGACTTGCAGAACTGGTGGTGGTTTTACATTTGTTTGGTATTCATTGTTCTGAAGCTTTCTGCTCAGTAATCACCCGTCCATGTTGGAATGCAGCTAAGCACTCTTACTCGGGTAAATTTAAAGTACTTGTACTTTACTTGAGGCTTTGCACTTTGTGTATGTCTAACTTTAAACTTGTTGCATTTGTTCGAAAGCTCTAGTTACTTTTCAGATGACAGATTTAGATTCCCTTCCACGGAGAAATACGTCCGTGCAGGTGTGTTGATGTTGAATGTTTGTGATGAACTAAAAGGATGAATTGTTCCTTAATGTGTTGAGAATATCTTCCTCCTCCTTTAGCTAAATAAAGGCTTTAAAAAGTCTCTCGGATCAGCTGGAAAATGCACCGTCACAAGGCTGAAACCAGGGATGTTTTCCCCGACTCGTTGAAAAGTATCACACGTTTTTAGTGATACTTGGTTCTCGCAGGACGGCAACGCTAACAACATATAATGATGATCTTATAGAAAAGGATGCATTGCTTTTAGAGATGGTCTGATATCGTTTTTTTATTCCCGATATCGAATCTCGTACCGACTACTGATCCAATACCAGTGTGATTTACATATATTATATATTGTTTTAACAACAGTAGACTACTAACCCTGTATGGATGTAATGTGATTTCTATCTTTGTTGTCGGTCTGGCTCAGCGTTAAACTCTCAAACAATGAACACCACAGAACTTTCTATTATTATCCAGTTTGATAGTCAGTTATAACAGAAAAAGAACATTAAATACCTTAAAATAGATTTTCTTCAGGGCTTTATTGTGTGCATTAACTCCAATGTATACGGACACCAGTATTGGAACATCTGTAATTGCTTTAGATTAAACTACCGAACAATATATTATGAAAAATTTGTATAACCCTAAACATCTACCGCAGGAAAACGTTCGGACAATTACTGGCCAACGTTCTATCAAAATATCTGTTAAAATACGAATATAAATGATAAATTTATGTTTTAAGTTAATTAAACGGTGTAAAACTGTTGTGTGTGACTTCTTACCTTTCTAACAGTATATAGTGTTAACTCGTTACTTTAGCTTTTACTTTAAAAGAGCTGGTTAAAGTACGCTATCGCCGGTAAATCAGCCGTGCGCTACCCTACAGACAGGTAGTTAAAGAAAGTCTCATAAATGCTGTTAAAACTACTGGATCTCACTTCTGTCCTTCACAATAAAATACCATGCTTCAACACCTCTAAATTATGCAATAAGAGCTCCTTAATGTCCAGCTCAGTAAAAATAGAAAGTTTTTAGGAGGAAAATTCAACGCCTAACGTCACTAATTAGACATCTAAATGTCCATGTACATATAGGACATTTCATACGTCGATTGTCAGACGGGTGTAGATCAATTCTGCTAACATTTTGGGGATGATCGGAAATCGGAAAAGTACTGCGATAAGACAGGAAAGTGCGTCAGGCTGGCCGATAGCAGCGAGCGGTGTCCTAACGTGGACACAGTGACGCTACACATCAATGCCAACGGGAAATTAAAAATTAGTAACATCACATATGATAGGAAAACACTGACAGGGAACATTTTACTGCTCAATGAAATCTTATCTGCATACTTCCATACTGTTGCTGCTAACACTTGCATGCTTTTACTGGATTATTGTTTTTACTGGAGTAATGTTTTTAAATTATATATGTTTTTATATATATATATATATATATATATATATATATATATATATATATATATATAT
>NC_048408.1:29150562-29176154 GCF_013103735.1 Etheostoma cragini | reverse complement strand
TCCAGAGTGCTCTGGACCTCAGACTGGGCCGAAGGTTTACCTTCCAACAAGACAATGACCCTAAGCACACCGCTAATACGGTGCTAATACTTTCCGTACCCACTGTATATATAAAGTTATCTTGAGACACTTTACAGATAGAGTAGGTCTAGACCACACTCTATAATATACAGATAGAGCAGGTCTAGACCACACTCTATAATATACAGATAGAGCAGGTCTAGATAGAGCAGGTCTAGACCACACTCTATAATGTACAGATAGAGCAGGTCTAGATAGAGCAGGTCTAGACCACACTCTATAATATACAGATAGAGCAGGTCTAGATAGAGCAGGTCTAGACCACACTCTATAATGTATAGATAGAGCAGGTCTAGACCACACTCTATAATGTACAGATAGAGCAGGTCTAGACCACACTCTATAATTTACAGATAGAGTAGGTCTAGACCACACTCTATAATGTACAGATAGAGCAGGTCTAGACCACACTCTATAATGTACAGATAGAGCAGGTCTAGACCACACTCTATAATTTACAGATAGAGCAGGTCTAGACCACACTCTATAATTTACAGATAGAGCAGGTCTAGACCACACTCTATAATGTACAAGGACCCAACAGGTCTAGTAGTTCCCTCCAGAGCAAGCAACAGTGACGAGGAAAAACTCTTTTTTTAGGCAGAAACCTGGGACAGACCCAGACCCAGTTTCAGACCTAGACCCAGACCCAGGCTCTTGGTAGGCGGAGTCTGACGGTGCCAGTTGGGGTTGAAATGAAGAGCGGCAGTAACAGTCTCAGTAAAAGATAACAGAACAGTGACAAAAAATAGTACATTTTTACAAAGGCAGGTGCGCCCACTGTGGAAATGTTTGTTGAGAATGTTTCATTTGGACATTTCCAAACAAAAGCCCGCTCCATAATTTCCTTTTCAGTCTTCGCTGTGACTTCCTCTTCTTCTTCTTCTCCTCCTCCGGGAAAACACGGCCACGTTGCACTGTGCTACACGGGAGTCAAATGTAGTGTACACTTCAATTAGCAGTGCATTGTGGGTATTTTACAGTAGACTATATAGTGAATATAAGTAACCGTGGAGAATTGGAACACCATCCGCTACAAAATGGCGAACCCACTATATAGTTTACTATTTCCGTGATAGCGAACGTTTTAAAACACAAAGCTTTTGTTTTGTTGCGCCGGTTAGTGACGGCTTCCCCATTCTTATTGGTGGAAAAGATTTGAGACCTAATAACAGATTCCCGCCTAATTGCACCCTCCTTCAACCTGAACTCACCTGTGCGGGTGTTCACAGGCTTAATATGCAGGACTTCCACGTGTAGTGGAGTATATTCACAGTTTTATCCCAGAGAGAGATTAGGGGCTTAGCGGGCGGTGGGATCCCCGTGTGAATTATTTTTGCTGTGATAGTGACGTTTTTGGCACCTCGATCCAGACCTGCGTTCTCATTGTCAGACCAGTTTTTGGGGATTATGGAGAGACCAATGTTATGTTACCTATATAACCTATGTTATAGAACTGTGACTCAAATGTAACTTTAACCCTCGTGTTGTCCTCGGGTCAAATTGACCCGTTGTACTAAATCAATGTTTTAATTACCCAAAATAACATGGTTGATTCCACACAACGCTCTTTGAATTATTGGGGCGTCTTATTCAATTTGATTTTGCTTTTGAAAAACAAATGTAAGTTGTTTTGAAATAGTGTTGAGTAAAAGTTGACATATTCCAGTCTGTGATTATCATCAACATCCATTCCTTTAATTTTAGTCTCAATAATTCCTAATTTCTGCTTTTCTTACTCAAACATTAGGTATAATTTCCTAAACATTAGGTTTATTGACCATAAATTCCAAAAATAACTGTAAAACCAAAGTTAATGAGTTAGTGTTACGTAGTGTTGAAAACGTCAACGTGAGAAACATTGAAAAAAGGGACAAAAACATAAAAAAAGTTTAAAATATTTGTTAAAAAAGCGTCAACAAAAGTGTTGACTTTCAATTTTGACGGGAAGACAACACGAGGGTTAATACTGTGCTTTAGAGGCACAAACTGCTCTACTTTGATGCTCATTTGTCCATAAAATTCAGCATATTTTGCATTTTAGAGTAGATTTTGATGAATCAGTCGTATCCCAGCAACGTGTTATTACTGGTTGCTAGGTGCTCTGTGGTGTTAGTTGTCACCTGCTGATGATTTCAAGTGCCAGCTGATCTGCCTTGGCATCAACTGTGATGTACTCAAATACTCCCAATATCAATGTTTCAGCTTGTTTTACACATTTATGAATGACGACAGATGTTGAGGGTAAGATTGCTCCGGTACTGCAGCGTGAAACGCATAAATTAAAATACTTACAATACGATACGGCAGAACTAGACTTCCTATATCTACATTTGCCTTTTGCACTTGACTTTATTTCGTGGTATATATTTAAATAAAAAGATTGTATTGTAATGCAGTTCGGGCAACGATGACCAATGGAGAAGATCACTCAGCGTTTACTGCTTTACTCAGAGCAGTTTAAATAATAACAGCCGCAACCTATTTTAGCCAATCGGCAGCCTCGCCTGCTACTTAAGATCTACCCTGCTCCCAAACTATTGGGCAGCCTTCCCAAATGTACTCTCATTACAACAGTAATACAGTATAATAACAGTCTTGCAGTCCAGTGGTGCATTTCTTTGCTTAGAGAGCTGGATGGTTGTCAGTGTTTGGACATTTGTTGGTCGAGCTGCAAAGATTTATCGATTTAGTTTTTAACTATTAAATTAATCGGCAACAATTTTGACAATTGGTTGAGTCATTTGTGTTGTGAGTTTCTTCTCTCCTCTGTGACAGTAAACTGAATTTCTTTGAGTTTTGGACAAAACAAGACATTTTGAGGACGTCGGTCGACTTATGGTTACAGCTTCGAATCGTAGTGCAGTTAAACCGGCAACTTGAAACATGTGCACCGAGCTACCAAAATAAAGTAGCTTAACAAAAAGAATAAATACATCAATAACGTAACAGAATACATATTTCAAGCAGAATACATATTTACATAAGTGTCTGTAAGTTGATGTACCTCTTGCAGTGTGATAAACCCATGCCACTGACTAGAAAAAAGGCATTTAGAAATATAAAAACAACATGGTAACCTTTGGAAAATGATTATCAGCAGATGCATTTGTAACCTATCCGACCTAATCTAATTAACAACCTAAGTTGCAACTGAAGATGTTTATTGATCCCATCGAGACGTCCCAGTTCTTGTCGTTCTGAGATCTTCTTCTGTTTCGTAGGAAAGTCCCGTGATGTCCTCGAACAGCCTAACTGCTGACAATAGATGCTGCAGGCAGCCTGAATCTGACTCTGCTGTGTGTGTTTTGCAGAACAACAGGACAGTATGGCCACCACTGTTGCTGTCAGTCCCAGTGAATACCTCCAGCCCTCCAGCGCTTCCACACAAGTGAGTAAACAGCCAGATGTTGCGTCTAGCTACCGTCTACAGATTTTTTTAAAGGGGCAAAACATAAATTTGGAATCAACGGAACAAATCCCACTCTTCCCTGTTGCATCACCTTTTTGTTCTCGTTTTCTTGTTTTATTTTTATTACAAAAACTACCGTTTCGATCCCCCGTGGACCTTCATCAAGAGTATTTTAAACAACAATCACAACCAGGCGTACATTTGGCTCCTCCCTCCCATTCTGTTTCCTTTTATTTCCAAGTTGATGTTATCTTTTAGTGCTCCTACGCAAAGAATTTTCTGATGTTTTTCTTAAAAAAAGGGGGCAAAACATAAAAGCTACTACATCAAAACTAGCTTTTGTGATTATTTTTGAAAGGGACGTCGGTTACTTTTCATAAACTGGATAAGCTGAAGAACCAAATGCTTGGTGTTTTTATCTTTATCTAGATTATCATAACATTGAACAAATCCAATCGGCATACCTGTCACTAAAAGATGGTGTTTTTGTAGAGTTTTTTTTTCCATATTTCTGAGGAACTTGAATGCCCAAATATTTTTTAGCTGGTACACACAGTAGCACGTAATGTTAAAAAAATTATCTAGTGGTTTATTTGATTTTTAAATACTTAAATGCTGATTTAAATCAGTCCCCCCAGGGTTTTGCAGACTTTTTTTTTTAGATTGTTGTGGCCCCAAAATGCCTGAATTGTAAAAAATTTGTTGCAATGAAATTGCAAGAGACAGAGAAAGTTGAGAACTTTTTGTGAAGTTCTTTTAAAAATAAAAAGCAAACTTGTTTTGGGGAGAATAGAACTACTCTGGGCTGAGTTTTCCTAGTAACCAGAAAGGCTCGGGATGCTGCAAATGTTGGTATAATATGAAAATGTCTAGTGGATTTAAGACAAAAAAATAATAATTTATTGCATTAATCAAATATGAAAATGTCTGTCAGAGGCTTGTTGATCTTTACATTGTTAGTTAGTTCCTATCCAGGCCCGGGACACATTCATGCGGTTTGATGAAGGACTTATTGGACTTTAACTCATCACTGCACTTACAATAACGAGCGTGGCCGTCCTCAATTTAGGTCATCCTGTACGTATCGTAGAATGTAGGTTCTACGCCGTAGCCTTAAGCCGTTAGTTACAGACGCTACCAAGCCAGGGCCAGGCGTGTAGTTATATTTCTGGCATGTGTATGTGCATGTGCTATACGTTAGTTTGGATGTACGTACATCAAGTAGAATCCCACATTAATCACACAGGAGCTCAAAAGCTTTGCAGGTAGGAACATCTACTACACCGCCTGTTTGGCCTTTTTAGTGCTTATTTGAAGGTTTACCTGTTTATCCTCACTTGTTTATTTTAGCATCTTATCTCACCATATCTCTCTCTTAGTTCTTAACTGCTGTTTCTGCTCAGGCTTTAATGCAGACTGTGTGTGTGTGGTATCTGAGTTGTTGTGTTTGTCTCCCTGCAGGACACCCAGCCCTCTCCTCTGGCCCTCCTGGCTGCCACCTGTAGTAAAATCGGCCCTCCCGCCGCTCAGGCTCCGGTCACCTCTCCTCCAGCGCAGCCGCAGCCTCGCAGGCTCCTCCCCATAAAGCCGGCTCCAATCGCCCCCGCTCCGCCCAAAAACCTCTCCTTCCTCTCAGCCAAGGGCAATGTGATCCAGCTGCCCGCCGGCCTGGGCACCTCGGCCTCTGGCAATCCCATCGTGCTCACTATCCAGCAGAGCCCGGCCCGCTCACACGCCTCGGCCCCCGCCAACATCCAGTACCAGATGGTGCCGCAGATCCAGGGTGCCCAGACTATCCAGATGATGCCGCAGGGAGGGCAGATCCAGCTCATACCAGGGACCAACCAGGCCATCATCACCACCCCCATGACCGTGCCGGCTCCGGCGGCCGCCACCACTCCCATTACGCCGCAGAAGACTTTGGCCATCAAGCCCTGCCCCAAGTCGCGCAAGCTAAACAACTCTGCTGCAAACATGGTGCAGCTGCCGAGCGGGCTCACGCTGCCGCTCAACGTGGCGACCGGGGAGGTCGGCGGGACTCAGTTCATCACAGAGACAGCAGCCGCCCCCCCCACTCCAGGAAAGGGACGACGAGGGAGGAAGAAGAAAGTGGTTTTGACTGCTACACCTCCTCCTCCACAGGCCGCTTCTCCACCCCCAGAGCAGATGGAGACCATTTTGATAGAAGCTGGGGACAACATCATTCAGGTACATCTCTCAAAGGAGCAGATTTGATTAATAAAGGAAAATAATCATTAGTTGCAGCACTACAGGGGAGCACTAAAAGCAACAGAATGCAGCCTTTTTGTCATATTCCACCGGCCCGTACTGCACCACACATATCAAGTGCTGAGTCAAACGGTCTTAAGGGGCCTTTATTTTTTATTTCTTTTGGAGGCTTTTCCCTTTTATTAGATAGTGACAGTGGATAGACAGGAAAGGTGGGAGAGAGACGGGGGATGACACGCGGCATAGTGCTGCAGATCGGACTCCAGGCTGCTGCACAGCACTCATCCTACATGGGGCGCACGCTCTTACTGGGTGAGCTAGAGGTCGCCCCAAGGGGCCTAATTTTAACAATCTAAGCGCACGGTGTGAAGCGCATGGTACAGGTGTGTCCACATCCACTTTTGCTAGTTTGACGGTAGAAATAAGGGTCCGTGCGCCAGGCGCATGGATCAAAAAGGGCTGTACTTTGTGTCTTTATTAATTCATAGGTGTGTTTTGGGCGTACCATGCAATCAACCAATTGGAAGTCATCTCCCATTCCTTTTAAAAGCCAGGCGTGTTTGTACCTTGGTGCATTGCTATTATGATGGCGGATTTGCACCGTTATATTTTTATTCATAATCTTTTAAGAGTGTGTGTGCATGCGTGTGTGTGCGTCTAGGCACATTTTACTAATTCACTGTTAAAATAACAATGAATGAATGAATTAAATGCTGCGCTATTGACTTTAGATCAGGTTTTTGTTGGTTAGTCAGTCGCGTGATCACTTCCTGATGCCTCACGATAGCAATACGCCCAGAATGCACCTGTACACACCACCCTGTAAGACCAGCACGCCCATGGGCGCAAAGACAGCCGCAGGTGCATTTGCTATACTAACAACGTGGGCGCTGGATGGGAAATTGACAACTGCGTCGGTCTTAAACTAGCAAAGACACTTCTGACAGTTCCTGGTCAAGACACAGTAGTTAACTTGTATCTGCTATGCAAACACAGATTCACTTACTTAGCAACAATGAAATGTTGACGTAGCTAATCGAAAGGCGCCGGATCAACCATAAAGTGAAGTTTTTTTCTGGTCTGTTATGTCCACAAACAATCCTTAACACAAAGGTATTGCATTCACGGTGATATAAACAGATGAAAGCAGTCAATCCTCACAGAATCACTTTTTTCGGGTTAATTTTCTGTTAATTGACAGTCTGTGATCAGTCTTTATTTGCCTCAAGTTGACGTAGACTGATCGGTTCTGTGTCATCCAGCAGTAAACTGTAAGTTTCTTGAATATATATATATATATATACTGTATATATATATTTATGGTAACAGATTAAAAACTATGTTGCTTTGTGTGTAAATTAGGGTCGTTTATGGTCACACAACTCCAAATGCCTCAAAGCCTCACACCTGAACCTCAAAGTGAAGCCCCTTCTGTCTCTGTGTTTGCAGGCAGGCAACAACCTACTGATCGTGCAGAGTCCCGGGCAGCCGCCAATGGTGCAGCAGGTCCAGCTGGTCCAGTCCAAACCGGAGTCTCAGGTGGTTCAGATCCCCCAGCAGGCCTTGAAGGTGGTGCAGGCTGCCTCCGCTACATTACCGACCATCCCACAGAGACAGTCAATCCCCTCAAACCTCCAGGTTACTCAAACAGATGCAACACCAACGCAGGTATCCATGGAGAAAAATAGCAAAGTTCCCCTTTGAGTCTTCCTGTTTTTAATTTCAAGTTTTTTTTATTTGAATTTACATTTTCAAGTTGCAAAGCCACTCCATTTTTACTAGGGGTGTCACGATTCCCGATTTTAAATTTTTCTTTTTTTTTAAAGCCATTTTTGGATTAGACTTTTATGCAATATAATATCTGACCTTTGTTCGCAATGTACCACACTACATTGTCAAATTTAAAACATTTATTAACAACCTAATGTAACAATAACTTATATCTTCAGTCAGTTGGAAACTAAAGCAAAATAACCTGTCATCTAGTTTCTCTTTTGTAACCGCGGTCTTCTTCTTGTGACATCATTTCGGTCAATTTCAAATAAAAATCATGACACCCTTAATATTTTCAATTTCAAATTCACTTAAAATTAGTAAAATAGTTATTTTTGTGGGTGGCCTGATCCTTTCTGAAAGCAGAGCCGAAATATTAACCTTCATTTTAATTTTTGCATTTTATCTTTATAGGATGACATACAGCGTTGTAAAACGAACGAACCCAAATGACATTTAAAGACATCTGTTTGGTGTTTCCTCCCCTTCAGTTCCTCTTCAAAACCGCGTCGGGTGATTGGCAGTCCGTTCAGCTACAGGACTCGGTCTCCACGACAACGACCCCCACCACTTCGGTGGTCACCGCCGCCACATCGCCGCCGGCGGGCGCCAAGAAGTCGCTGGGGGGCGGACGGAAGGAACGGACTCTGGCAAAAATTGCTCCGGCGGGGGGGATGATCACGCTTAACCCGTCGCAGCTCTCGTCGGGGACCCAGACGGTGCAGACCATCAGCATCAACGGGGTCCAGGTTCAGGGAGTTCCTGTCACCATCACCAACGCCGGGGGTGAGCTGATGTTGGTTTGTTGGTGTTTCCAAGTAGTCGGTTGGTTGTTTGGTTGTTTTTAAGAAAAGAGACACAGGATTGGAAAACACAAATTAGCAGAAAATGTCTAATTTGTCAAGTTTTTATAATGGCCTCGAGCGGGGGTCTTCCATGTTTTTAAAACCAAGGACCCCTGACCTGAAGGAGAGATGGAGCAGGGACCCCCCTACTACACAGATTGTATAAAAGTGAGTTACATAATAAACTGGGTCTACAATAACATGTAGGGCAGTGTCAAAATTTAGTGTTAATTCATTTTGGAAGACTGTAGGGCTGCAACTAACGATTATTTTCATCGTTGATTCATCGTTTGTTTTGTCCACAACTCAACGATATTCAGTTTACTGTCACAGAGGACGGAAAAACTACAACATATCCACATTAAACACGCTGGAATCAGAGAATTTTTACTTTTGTCTTTAAAAAAGAAGAAGAAAATAATAAAAATAGTTAATTTAAAAGTTGACAACTAGTCAATAAATCGTTCTCTAGAAGACTGTCGATTTAAAACTTTAACAACCAGTTTTATTGTTTTTAATAAACATTTGTTATAAAGAATCAAATAATTAAAACATAGAGCATAGAGCAGGGGTCTTTAACGTTTTTTAAGCCAAGGACCCCTGACCTGAAAGAGAGATGGAGCAGGGGACCCCTTTCTACACATATTGTATAAAAGTGAGTTACATAATAAACTGGGCCTACCATAACATATAGGGCAGCGTAAAGCCTATAGACATTACATTACATGTCATTTAGCTGATGCTTTTATTCAAAGTTACTTACAGATATTGTATATCAGAGGTTGCACACCTCTGGACTGACTCTAAGGGTTCAGTGTCTTGCTCAGGGACACATTGGTAGGTGTATTGCACTGGGACTCAAACCCAGGTCCCCCACACTAAGTGCATGGGTCATATCCACTACGCCAGGGGTCTTCAACGTTTTCCAGGCCAAGGACCCCCAAACTGATGGCGAGATGGAGCGGGGACCCCCTAATTACATATATTGTATAAAATTGTGTTATATCAAACTGGTCCTATAGTGCCATGTGTGCATTGATGACTGAAATCCATCTTCTGCCGCCATTTATCTGTTTAGTACAGTGTGTTGAATTCATGTTAATGTGTATCTAAAGACATTTCAATTGGTGGAAAAAATTGCAGGGGGGGGGGGGATATAAAAAAAAGTCTAATCAACCAAAATTTTCGCGACCCCCATGCAGTACCTCCGCGGACCCCCTAGGGGTCGCGGACCCCCTGTTGAAGACCCCTGCACTACGCCACCACCACATACCCCATTATGTTGCCCTAAAATACTAAGCTATTAAAACAGTAATTATTAACATTCATCCATCTTCATATTTTACTGTCGAACACAGTGAATCCATAAGCGTAACTGATGGCCATAGTGGCATCTTTACAGGCCAGTAACTGTATCATCAGGGTTGTTGAGGATGTTGATTTGGTGAGGGATAGGTCAAGTTATCTTTGCTAATGATATGTTGGATTTATGTTAACATTTTCAGTAGTACTGTCAACGATTAAAATGTATAATCGCATTAATGCCATATTTAACTTGCAATTAATTGCAAGTTAAATATGCATATCTTTTATCTAGATAATGTTACATTTTATTAACTAAAGAAATGCAATTTCACATCATTTTGGACCATTATTATCAACTTATCTTCCTCTAAAATGCTGAAAAGGCTGGAGAGGTAATAACATTTAAAAAGCTTGAAGACAACTGCTAAAGAAGTTCACTGGGGATCAACTACAAGCCTTAAAACTGAGCAAAGTCATTTAGTTAGTTTTGATTTTTACATTCATTTGGCGTAGCTGGTGCCCAAAACAGCTTGGCATGAGTCTTTTAATGGTTGTGAAAAGCCAGATCTCTTTGCTTTCATGTGTTTGCATCACGTTAATGTTACCATTAATCATTAATTAGAATTTCTGTCCACTGACTGATGGCTGTTGGCTTGTAGTCTAATCAGATTTTCTTGGAAAAGCTTGGCAGCCCCGGTTGGAGCCCTGCTGTGTCTCTAACAGAGCGTCTGTTTCTGTGTTTTTATCAGGCCAGCAGCACCTCACGGTGCAGGCGATGCAGGGCGGAGGCCTCCAGCTGGCGACAACGCCGGGCCAGCCGGCCATCCAGGTGGACCAGACCCTCACCCTGGAGCTGCCGGGCCAGCCAGGAGAAAAGAAGCGCCGCATGGCCTGCACCTGCCCCAACTGTAAAGACGCAGACAAGAGGTGAGTGTTATGTGAGTGTGTCGAGAGAGAGATGGCCAAATATGTGATATTATCACATTTTTACTTGCCCAGGTTTTTCCTGGCTTTGCTCGGTGAAACACTCAACAAATACACAAGAACTAAATTAGAACTATAAGGCTGTAAAGGATTATTACCAACTCAAAATTAAATCAATATCATCGACATATTGTCGATTCATTGCTGACATTTTTAATTAGTTAACTGCTCTTAGACAGTTTGAGAATTGTGTGTAAGAAGAGAAACCTTTTTCTTTTTTAGTAAATAGTGGAAGATTTCCGCTACTTAAAATTACACGTTTTTGCATGATATGAGACATTTTTGAAACTTGCATTAACCCATTTGTGCCGGATGCTTCGCGCCGACACGTTACATCTACCGCCGGTTACTGCGTTGCGCAACTCTGACCCTCCTGCCGGCTGCTGCGTGGCTCAGCATTTTGTCTTTGTTGGTCTTTTCATGACGCGTGCAGCAGAGAACGCACCGTCAATGGTTGAAATACACATGAGGCGGGTCTTGTTGGCTATTTAAAGCCATGTGACCACCAAAATTGTATCGTAGTTTGCGGAAAATCCTGTCAATCAACCAGGCATGCATGTGGGTTTATTTATGAATTTTTGAGAGACGAGTGAGAAAATGTCTCCGACAGAGGAGGAGTTAGACAGCGAGGACAGTGACGTTGAGGTGGAAGATAGTGAGGAGTTTGGGAGGGAGGATGTGGTAGATGATGATGATGAAGAAGTGCTGGATGATCCTTTGCGCCACGCAGCAGCCGGCAGGAGGGTCAGAGTTGCGCAACGCAGTAACCGGCGGTAGATGTAACGTGTCGGCGCGAAGCATCCGGCACAAACTTGCATTTAGTCGGTTTTGATGCTAAATCAAAATGCTTCTTTTTGAGGCTTAGCTCTATCCTTAAAACCTGTATATCTCACTGTGTGTGTGTGTGTGTGTGTGTGTGTGTGTGTGTCTGTGTCTGTGTCTGTGTGTGTGTGTGTGTGTGTGTGCGTACACTCCGCAGGCCCGGGGAGGTGGGGAAGAGAAAGCACATCTGCCACGTCCCCGGCTGCGAGAAGACCTTCAGGAAAACGTCGCTGCTCAGAGCTCACGTCCGGCTGCACACTGGCGAAAGGCCCTTCGTCTGCAACTGGGTTTTCTGCGGGAAACGCTTCACGCGCAGCGACGAGCTGCAGCGGCACGCCAGGACGCACACAGGTCTGTCTGCCAGCCAAAATATGAATTGAAATGATGAAATCCAAACTGAAAGACCGAAAGTAGGGGCATCAGAGAATGTTGATGTTTTTTTTTCATTGCCCTTTATTATTATTATTATTATCATTAATTATTGCGTGTGTTTTGTTTATATGGAAACATTTGAAGTAAGTCTCAACAACATGTCTGAAATTATAATTTCATTTCATAAGGATATGACAGGAACCCCTCACGTGTTTGAGACAAAAACTTAAACCTCTAACATGTTTGTACTCTTGGATTATGCTGTTTCACGGACAATATCAGTGTCTTGGCATAGATTAGATTAGATTAGACTTTATTCATCCCACAAGGGGAAAATGTTGTTGTCACAGCAGCAGCATTTCTTTCAATAACAGCATAAAAAAATAAAAACACACAAACAAGTAAACGCACAAAAAAACCAGGCAAACAATAGACACTGATTATATGGTTGGTTGGTATCTGTTGTAGTGAACAGATAATGTGAGCGGAGTGGAGCTCGTTGCTCACAGAGCGGTTTGTTCCCTCTGCTCCACCCTCCAGGCTGCTCTGCTCGATATCCCTCCACGCTCAACTCAACTCATTTCACCCCACGCCACTCCACTCAAATTGCTCACCGCTCCCCTAAAAAACTGAAAACAAAACAACAAAAGCCGTGTTGTATTTATCAGATGAATGGCGCCCACCCTCTCTTCATGCCGCCAGTGCACGGAGCTCCACCAGCAAAAAGTATGCCTGATGACAGGCACTGTTTGGCTTGGATTGAGGGGGGGCGCTCTTCATCTCTGTGAACGTCCCGTGCTGCAGTAACACAAAGACGAGCTCAGGCTTGCTCCAAGCTCATGTTGTGAGCCGTACCAGAGCGGGACGGAGCGGGAGATAAGGTGACACTCTAACTTTTGGAAAAACTACTCTACGCTCCATCCAAAATCATCGCCCAATTTAGCCCCACCCACAACATGAAGTTCGTTGAGGACTTGATTCGTTGTGGAGCAACTATGCTCGAACCAGAGCTGTTCGGACCAATCAAATTGTCAGGGCGGGCTTTATACAATGATGGACAGGTGATCAACAGTAACGTATTCAACCACGTCACCAAAGAGAGCTTCACCAAAGACAGCTGCCGCTTGAAAACTGACGTGTATTTTCCTCCATTGCATCTGGTATAGAGGATATCAACAGCGCATTCATTTTAAAAGAAGGACAAAGAACCGCCATCAAGGCACTTGTTGATCAGAAAGATGTTTTTGCCATCCTTCCTACTGGACATACGTCACATACTCCATTGCTCTGATTGGTTGTAGGTCTATCCAATTGAGTGAAGTGGCATTTTCTTTCCTGGTTTGGTTGAAACACCCCCCCCCCCATAGTCCCAGCCCAATGGATCAGGATCAGCCTCATATTCTGACCACGTCAGGCTACCGTTCCCTTGCTCTGGTAGAGAAGTTAAAGATGTTTCCTTGGTCAATAAAAAACATCAGTAGTACAAAGTTTGTTTACCCGAGAGTACCGCACTTTTGGAGACTCTAGGAACCAGAAGTACCTCTGTGTTCTGGGAGTGCGGTGTACTAGTGGGGCAACAGGGTATTAGAGCGCTGTATAAGCTTTTAAATTCAATTGTGGATTTGACAGGGAAGCTAATGCGGGAGCAATATGATTTCTTTTGCTAGTTCTTGTCGGTACACGTGCATCAGCATTCTGAATATGTAAAAGCTTAATAATTAAGTTGTGTTGTTTGTATGAGTTTTCCTCATATTGATTTTGACATTAAAGACATTTACCATTTTGTTTCCCCCCCCACAGGAGACAAGCGGTTTGAGTGCAGCCAGTGTCAGAAACGCTTCATGAGGAGTGACCACCTGACGAAGCATTACAAGACTCACATAAACACCAAGAACCTGTGAGCTGCCTGTATACTGACTCAAACCTAAGACTGTATGAGAGGAAGGAGGGGCAAACAGAGGAGACGATACCAAGGGAGTTTCTGTGACTCGTCCCGTTTTGGGGAATACTCCAAAAAAAGTCCCCAAATCCCCTCTCACTCCTCTAGGACACTTGTAGCGTGGTGTACAAAGAAATCCTTCCTGGTGGTCTCCATACCGATCCTGGAAATGTATCAATTCATAGTTTATATTTGTTTTAGTATTGTCTCTGGTCTGAGTGGAGCGGAGACCAGATCCAGCTCCGACTGAGCACGCGAGATGATGAGATGGCAAGGCTTCAGACGCAGATGCTTAACTGTGCTTTGCTTATTTATGAACTTCCTCGGAGGAAGAACGTACTCAGAATTATTCACACGCCAAAACGACGACGACAGGACTCCAGTCGCAGTTTCCTTCTCTTTTAGTTGGTTTTTCTTCCCCCAAATCCTGCTTGTTTTTGTCGGGGAACATTGTGAGCTCCTGGAAATTGGCTTTCAAGCACCAAAAACAGAACAAAATGCATTACTATTGTTTTGTAAATTACCTAAAATTTGTTTTACCTCAGTTGAATGATAATTTTATTTTAAGGTATTGTTTAAAGCAGGAGTCTAACCCCAAAAGTTGGGGGCGATTACATAGAAAAAAAACTTTTTAGAAGTTTACATTGGCTATTTTTTAAAGTGTGTTCATGCATACTATTATACATCATATTCACAATAATAATAAACTATTTATAACATTTTCCATACAATTGTTAGAAATTGATTTACATAGTAGGTATCTACAAAAACTTGACGTAAACAAAGAAATGACACAGTCACAACAAGGATTTTTCTAAAAAAAAAACATATTAATAATAATAGCACCATTCAATCATCACTTACAGTATGACCTACTAGAAGTGTGTTTTGGTTTCTGTACCTGCCCTCTGCCTGTACTTTCTTATTTTGCAGTATTCATGACATTTCTGGGCATCAACCTCCAAAAAAAACAAAACAAGGTGCCAGATCGTAAGCACGCATCCAAGAGAAAGCTACAAAAATGTCAGACACAGTGCCGAAAAAACGCAGATTTAGCTAGAAGAAAACGGAAAGTGGAAAAAGCTTGAGTCCCCTGCTTGAGCTGGTCGATACACTTCGGCTGTTGAGTTCACAAACTGCAGTGACTAACCTACTCATTCTGTCTTTGCGGTTAAACAGCAGAAATACATAGAGGACGTTAAAAGAGCATTTGATCACATTTGCTTTGAGGGTACTGATATCAAGGTTGAGCTCTTCCAGCAGAGCTATCCAAGGCCGGGCATCTCTGGTGGCAAAGCTTTAGATGCAGCCACTTTGCTGCCAAGTACACAGGACAAAGCAGCAGCACCTCAGGCTTGGAAGGGGGTTAATGTGCAGTTCAGGGGCCAGAAGTCACCGTGCCTGAACAGTTGTACTTCAAATCTTAAACTTCAAATCCTAAACAAACGATATGATTTGATTAGTATAGTGATATCTTAGTGAAGACCCTGACTCCTGCTGGAAATTACACAGACGGTGGACTTAATGCAAAGACATGAAGGTATGGACAGATTTCTAGGTCAGCAAATGTTACAAAAGATGTATTTAAATTGAGTGAAGGAAGACAATGTCGAAAATTTGATCGAATTTCACTCTCAAACCTGGCAAAGCTAAGCAAAGTTTCAAAAATGTTCTTGTGTGTTGGTTGACGGAGCATAATCGAGGAAATTTAGACATCCTGAGGCTTTTAATGGCGCCTCAAGTCTCATCGTGATAAGGTATAATGCCACAAAGTGCAAGCATGCAATTAGAGAATAATAGAGGAACCAGGGTTGATCCTTGTGGAACACCAGATGTGACCCCACCAAACTTTTGTGATCAAGCCGTGTGTTGTTAATCAATCATATCAAAGGGGGTCAAGGAGAAGCAGGATTTCCCCTCTATCAGCTGCAAGGAGGAAGTTGTTTGTAACATCCTAGACAACTAGGAGGACTGACATGTATCAGTTGTTCATGTTATGATGCGGAGGAAATGCTGTTAAGTTGCTTAACTTTTTCTTTTGAGGTTTGATAGTTAAGTCTCCTTTTATCAATACGCCATGATCGATAGATGCAAACTTTGTGGAGAACTGCATTAATAACCTGTTGTTCAGAGAAAAGTGATAACTTCAAACATGACTTCATGTATACTACCTACAATTCTCTACCTTTTTTAGAGAAGTACAACATTTAACTTTCTGGAGAACTGGGCAAAGTTGATGACTCTAAAACTAATCCTAGAAGTTTTTTTTAAGTTCAAAAAATAAGGTCAAAAGGTCTTTTTGAGTGTTCAGGTGCTAAGGATTTACTATGAAATAGTGTGATAAACCCGCTCACACCCCTCTTTTCCCTCTGAGATCAGAACCAGGTTGGTCATCCATCTTGGATACCACAACAGGTACGCGTTCGCCTTGGGCTGGGTATCTCTGATACTTACAGGACTGGAACGTGTTGTTGGCACCGAGTATTGAAGCTGTCAAAAAATGGGGAGTTTGCATTGAATTTTTGGCCACATTCATGGTCTATGAACTTGTTCTTTAATCACACAGTTCCTGGTTTAAATCAGGACTTTTAGACCGTGTTCTGTTTAGTTCTTGAAAGGCTGCGTTTGATTTTACCACCTTAACGTCTCTTTTTACTACCTGAAAGTTTGCCTTTTTCATTATGGCGTTTATTTTAGAAAAACTTGTACTTGTACTTCTCAAAGCAAGGTATAAAGAAAGTATAATACCCAGCCCTACTTACACTGTGTGTACTAATGAATAACTAAATCCCGGGGTAACCGTGAATCTGCTTTACTCACAGTATCATTTGGATTTCATGATTTGTAGCCTATGCATTGCTGTATTAATATGAACAGATTTCCAACTATTTGGCCTGACTTGACAATCACGTCCCTAGATGAAAAAAAACAAACTTTCTCAGGCCTTCCAGCAGTTAACTTTGTACATGATTTTTTCCAGCTATGTGATAGCTTTGATTCTGAATTACCAGTTATGTTTTTTAATATGCAGATGACCAGCATACGGCCTACTGTACAGTATTCACACAAGTTGCTTAAATGTCTTTTGCTTTACAGAAAACAGTGTTGCTCACGTGTTGTTGTGTTGTTATTTTTTTATTATAATGAAGATTTAAAGTCTGATCTTGTACGTGAGTTACCTTTTATTAAAAGAAATACACCGATTTATTGTTAAATAAGCTTTTTGGTCAAATTAGCATGGTGCTTCACCTCATTGTTTTCAATACTGGGACTTAACAGGTCAGATGGATGCTGCTGCCTCGCTAAATATTACAACTTTGACCAAAAAGCTGAAAGATTTGTTTTGTGAAGCATTTTGAATTCTCAAAGTGAGTCACAGCGTTGGAAGAGAAGCGTAAATCTCACCCATAGGTGGCCAATATTTGGTGTATTTTTTTCCAGCATATGTCTGACGATGCGATGCCATGGGGACGGGAAGACAGAGCCGGTTCATATTTATGTTCGTATGTCATGTCTGAAGATGTAAATACAGTGTGTGTGTCTGCAAGGCACGATAAATGTAGGATGATGAAACCCAAAAGTTAAGCTGCCTAGTGTTGTCGTTGGCGTCGCCAGCCATGAAGGAAATAAATGGACTTTGTACAGTGTGCAAGGAATAAAATATAATGTGACGTTGTATAGCTTCATTTCTGCTTTGTATACGACTTCTAAATCTTTTTTCTATTGAATTAAAGATGCCTTAGACAGCTGCACCCAGTATTTAAGATGTTTCTTTCTTTCTAATTCCAAGGTAACATCTGTAAAATTACTTGTGTGTTTTTTAACTTATGTTACATGTAATGTGCACTGATTTAAAACCCCAGGTTCCAAAATTTGTAAAGTGGATCTTCATTGTAATGAAAATGAGATTTTCCAAATTTAGACGTTGAATTAAATGCTTCTCCTTCTTCAGGCCTACATGTCATATAATGTTCTGCAGCCAGTTGTGTTTTTATGGAGAACCCGGAGAACCTGGAGAACCAGCAACCCATTTTATACCCTGTGTAAGGTGCTAAAACATACTGTTTGCTCCTTTTCTACAGTCACCCCCTCAATAAAGAACTTAAACCATTTTTTAGAGTTTGTTTATCTTTTGTTTTTACCTTTTTAAAATATATGAATATAAAATCTTTTTAACCCTCCAGTTGTCTTCGGGTCAAATTAAACCCCTTTAAAAAATGTCTATATCTGAAATACGGGTTTCTTTTTAACTAAATACCACAAAAAAATGGATTGGATTCCTTACGACACTCTTAACAAATACAACTGATCACTTTCATTCCTCTGATCTTAACTATTAATCAAAATAATTCATAATTTCTGCTTTTTTAACTCAATTATTAGGTATAATTATATCTAAATGAGGGTAATTGACCATGAATTCCAAAAAGTAGTGTAAAACTAGAGGTAGTCAGGTGATGTTATTGGGAAAAATAAAAAATAAAGTGAATAAAAAGTCTGAAAAGATGTCACATTTTTGTCCGTTTATGACCCGGAAGGACAACACAAGGGTTAATGCAATAAATGCTTTATTTAGTCCTTAGTCTTTTTGTAAAAATACAACATATCCGACTTGTTCAGGGATAGAGCAATAAAGTTATTTCATTATTGTCCATGCAGTCCACCAAGTTTATAAAGATGGAGACAGGCATTCAATGTCATTATGGTGTAGGGTACATATATTACATAATGATCTACAGATGGTACAGTCACGTTAACATTTTAAATATTCTTTATTTAACAATGTGGTAACTGTGATACTGGCCCAACTTCCTAAACATTTATGCTAATGTTGAATATTAATCATAACAGTTGTTATTCTGCATATTTCTTTATCAGTGGTGGAATCTTATATACATATCAGAGGAAAATAATTGTAGGCCTACACTTTACTTTACTGAATTAATTTACATAAAAACTATCCCGTATTACTAATCTGCTCAGTAGTACACAAAGTATCTCACATTCTCTCTACCGAAACAAAATAATATAATATTTTTCAAAACTTTCAAAGGAGCCATTCTGCCTAATGAGTACTTTTACTTTTGATATTTTAAGTACATTTTGTTGCTAACACTGCTAACACTTGTAGATTTTTAATGCAGGACTTTTACTTGTAATGGTGTATTTTAAGACGGTTTTATGTTTCTATTTTTACTGAAATAAAATACCTGAATACTTCTTCAACCATTGTTCTTGCTGCTTAGATCGATAGCCTTTATTATAAATAGCCTTTATTATTAGACTCACGGTCCATAAAAACAACAATAACAACAAACAATACAGATACAGATACACACAAGACAGACACCAATTAAATAAGACAGCTCTATCGCAAAGCACTGAACCTCGTGTCATTCAGATGTCAAATGACATATCAGGGTATGACACATCATAAGATTTTGCTCATTAACATTTTTCTGCCTGCACACGACTTTTATTTTGAAAGGCCTGTGGCGTGCGTCATCAGTAATCGACAAGAGTATTTCCTGCTAGCTAGATGAAAGCCGGTAATATTTAAAGGTTGCTTATGTTAATTACATTGCATTAGCGGTGTTAATGAGTTGTGTTACGCACTGTTGTTTGTCGTTAGTGTGTTATTTACACACTATTTGTGTTAGCATGACATTGCCGTTGAAACAAGATGCTATTTTGTTAGCTATGCTAGTTAGCTGGCCTCATTTGTTTACATAGCTAGCTAGCTAGCTAGCTAGTTGGTTTTAGTCATGAAACCCATTTATCTCTGTCGTTTTAACAGGTTTCCTTTTTTCCTGCAACATGGGGGGTTAAACCGAAACACGTTTAAGATGAGAAACTACCAACAAATGTGAGTGAAGTATGTTTAATTTGTTGTTATAGTTTATAACTTTGTCTTCTTCGTGAAAAAGGTGTTAAATGTTGATGGAGTTTCGCACCTGTAGGCAATCCGTGTTGACCAGCTGGACTAGTCTGACTACTTAGAGAAGAAAATCTCATTCAAACTTCAAATTTAGGGGGAACAAATGGGTCCAACAGGTCCTACATTTGGTTTCTGAATTATACTGCTTTTATCTCAAATTAGTTAGTTAGATTAGATTAGTTGATAGACATTATTATATTTTCATAACTTTTTTAGTCGTTTTTAGAAATTAGCATTCATACATACATACATACATACATACATACATACATACAAACTCAAGGCATAGTCCCACAATGGTGCTATTTTTATATTGCTGACTAGAAGAATAACTAGCATCTCTGTTATCTTATCCCCTGCATGAGACTGACAGATTCCTCAGTAGTAGAGTAGGACGGTACCCTAATATTGATACTGTCCAACCTCCTTCCTATTTTAAATCGGTATACGGTATTACCGGGACTAATTAAAAATTATGATGTAAGGCTCAGACGGTCTCTCTCTCTCTCTCTCTCTCTCTCTCTCCCTCTCCCTCCCTCCCTCCCTCCACACTGTCTCGAGATGACAACCACACATAAGCATTTTTAGGCATTAAATAAATTATATTTAATATTGAATCCTTGTCTCCTATATATATATATATATATATATATATATATATATATATATATATATATATATATAAGTGCATTGCATTTTTCTTAATGACGATATTGAAACTGATACCGTTGCTATGTTTAAGACCCCATGGTGTACCTTATTACGGCCCAGCTCCATCAGCAGCAGACTGCTGCACCCTCAGTGCCACTGCGGGTCATCTGTATATTTATCTGTGTATATGCTGTATATATATATATTCTCCCCACCTGTAAACACAAGAAGTGTTAATAGTGTACAAATTACCATTATTACTCCCTTCTTTTTTCTATTTCCTATTTTATTCTTTGTGTATTTTTCTATCCTATTTGTATTTTATGTGTATTTTTGTTATTTGTGGTGCTGCAATGAGCTGCTGTGACAAGTGGATTTCCCCATCGTGGGATCAATGAAGTCTATCTTATCTATCTCTTATCTTATCTTATCTTATCTCACTCTATCAAAGTCAAAGTCAAATTCTGCTTTATTGTCAATTTCTTCCCATGTCAAAACATACAAAGAGATCGAAATTACGTTTCCCTCTATCCCATATAGACATTTTTAACCAATTTGGTCCACAGACAAACATAACATTCAAGTAAACAATATAAAAAGTAAAAATAAGAAGATATATACAATGAGGAGAATAAGAGCAGCAAGATTTGAGTTAAAAATGTGCAATTATGCAAACAGTCGACAGTCAATGTAATGTGCAAAAGTCAGGCGGTAGCATAGTGGTGCCGGTTATGTAAGAACTATCCTTCTATAGTTAGAAACTCCCATTGTTTTTTGCTCCTTAGGTGTTTTCTAGAATGACAGCTGTCAAGTAAGAGGAGGGATGAGGGTCTTTGGACCTGCAGAGTTGGTCGCGGCCCTCTGTGATACAGACGAGCAGAATCCTTTCCCCGTGTGGCAGAATGGACGCGTCAGCTCTTGTTTCAACCAACTCGTCCTCGGAGTCTTGCCTCATGCAGGGATGGCTATTTTCAGCGCCTGCTACGTCAGCATGTCAAGGTAAGTCTTAAATATCAGAAAAACCTAAAACAGGGACTTTACTCTGATATCCTTCACACGTGTTCGGGCATCTGGTAAGGATGTCCCTCGGAGGTGTCCCAGCCCCGTCCAGCTGGGAGGAGGCCTCGGGGAAGACCCAGGACTAGGTGGAGGGATGTCCAGCTGGGAGGAGGCCTCGGGGAAGACCCAGGACTAGGTGGAGGGATGTCCAGCTGGGAGGAGGCCTCGGGGAAGACCCAGGACTAGGTGGAGGGATTATATCTCCACCCCGGTCTGGGTAATCCTCAGGATCCCCCCTGTCAGAGCTGGCTAATGTGGCTCAGGAAAGGGAAGTTTGGGGCCCCCCTGTTGGAGCTTCGGCCCCCGTGACCCCCGACGCTAGACAAGTAATAATAATAATAATACATTTTATTTAACAGCGCCTTTCTAACACTCAAGGACGCTTTACAGACAATAAAAGACAGATACAGGGAACAGAAAAGTGAAGTAGTTATAACAAAACAAATAAAACAAAAAACAAAACAAACAAAACAAAACAAAACAGGAGCAAGTGTTTGAAGATGTCTGGATGGATGGATCATTTACACCTTGGTCTTTCCAGACCATCGGTGGGCAAATTGTTCTTTTTAGTGTAGTTAAATAGATAGATAGATAGATAGATAGTTATTTATTGATCCCAATAAAATTCATAATTACACTGTCACCTCAGAAAAGTCAGTCACACAGCACAGAATATAAATATAAATGAAATACTAGGATACAATATACTGTGCATGAAATAATAAAAGGAACAAAACACAAGAACAAATATTTGAATATACACAAGTTGGGAATACAAAAATGTGAATAACTGGGATGAGTTCACTTAAATGGTTCATACAAAAGATTTGCTCACCAAAACCTTCACCACGTGACTTAGGCGGACTGCAGTAGTCCAGTGAACTGAACTGTGTGACCCACATCTGAAAGTCAAAGTAAAAAACAACAACTATTGTTAGAGCAGTATAATTAAAGCTATACTTTGATCTAGGGATGAGGAAGTTCTTCTAAACTTTGTTTTAGAGAGTGGGAAATTTAATTTATCAGTCTGAAAGTTATGTATTTTAACAATAATGGTATCTGTTATTTTATTATTATTGTTAAAACAATTTCAAAAAAATCATGCATCTGAAGTATTTTCAGTGATAATATTTCTGCTTTGTAGGTGCGACCTCCTGCGGTCGTCTCCTCCCTGCGGTTGGACGCTCCGGTGGATGTCCGCTCTGCTGGCGGCGCTGCTCTTCACCGCGGATGTGGTCCTGGCGAGCCTCCTCCAGCGGACGGACTTGTACTTGGACGTCCTAGCTGACAGCACTGCCATCCTGGCCTGGCTGGTCCACTTCGGTGCCATCACGGTGCTCCAGAGGACAGCTTTCAGGAGAACCAGAGGACCCCCTCTGCTGCTGCTGCTGCTTCTTCTGTCCGTCCCGAACCTGGTCTTCACCTTGACGATTTACTGCGACAATCAGGAATGTCTGAACCTCACAGAACCCCTTGAACTGGCTCGTTTTGTGCTTGCCTCAGCCCGCACGCTCCCCCTTCTGGTTTACATGCTGGCATTTGCATTTCCCTGCATCACCGATGCTGGCTACACTCTGTACATCAACGCCGTGGATGGATCCCCGCTCGTCCCAGAGGACACGCAGCCGGAAACGGGCGAGATGGTGGCCGAGGACGGGAGCGGTTGCGTCTCTCGGCTCTTCTACCTGTGGTTGAACCCTCTCCTCAGACGGGGGCAGCGAGGCGAGCTGGACCGGCCGGCTGATGTTTATCACCTCCCTCAGAAACTCCGGACTAGCGTGGTCTGTCGGTACTTCCACCAGTGCTGGGACGCCTGCCGACACGGGGCGGCGGTCCGTAATGGACAGGATCCGTGGCCCAGGCCGGTGGGCAGAAACCTCCTGAGCGGCAGCTGGAGTTACCAGGAGGAACCGCTGGAGCTGGAGGGGGACGTAGGACTGCTCAGGGTGCTGCACAAGGCATTCGGGTTGCGATACTTCTACCTCGGTGTGCTGAAGGTGGCGGTCAACATGCTGAGCTTCGCGGGGCCCCTGCTCCTTAGCAGTCTGTTAAACTTTATGGAGGACAGGGACGCTCCTGTGAGCTGGGGTGCCTGGTGCGCTCTGGGGCTCTTCGCCACCACCCTTCTCTCCTCCTTCTTCCAGAACATATTCGTCTTCGAGGTCTCCAAGGTGGCGCTGTCAGCGCGCGCCGCCCTCGTCTCGGCCGTTTACGGCAAAGCCCTGCGGGTCAGCGGCAGCAGCCTGGCCGGCACCACGATGGGGGAGGTGGTGAACCTGATGAGCACGGACACCGACCGCGTGGTCAACTTCTGCTCCAGCTTCCACGAGCTGTGGAGCCTGCCCTTCCGGTTTGTGATCACCCTCTATCTGCTGTACCTGCAGGTGGGCGTGGCCTTCCTCGGGGGGCTGGGCGTGGCTCTGCTGCTGGTGCCTTTCAACAAGTTCCTCGCCACCCGTATCCTTAGCAACAACCAACACATGCTCAGGCACAAGGACAGCCGCGTTAAGGTGAGAACGGGTTAAACCTGCGGGATGGAGAGTAATAATACATGGTCGTAGCAATGATACTAATTATGATAATGATAATGATTGAGCATATCACTATCATATTTTGACTCATTACAGAAAAATCTATATCAACATATGTGGACATATGACACATATTGTCGCTGTCAGGTGTACATCTGGCATGTCCAAAACCGCTGTTTTTTAACTCTTGTGTTGTTTTCACCTTCGCCTTTGGGACCCTCTCGTGTCCTTTGGGTCAAACTGACTTATTTGAGGTTTAAAAAAATATTCTGAAATACAATTTAACTTCATAATCTATTAACACATCTCAATTTCAAACAATTGAGATAACATATATGTTTAGGGAATGCATCAGTCTCTACTAGGACACTATTAAAAAAGGAAGTGGGGTTCATTATTGTCATAAGGTATAATTCATGTTAAAAATCCACTATGGAAACAACATAAGTGTCATATCCAGATTAATGTTCCGAGTCAGGAATACATGTTTATCTCAGGAAATAAGGAAAGGACGCTGATTTCAGGTAGAAAAAAATGTATATTTGTACCACTTTTCTTCTTGTAAAAATTTGAAATGGGTCAATTTGACCCAAATACCATACAAGGGTTAGGAAATAACAAAAGACTAATTTGAAAACATTTCATTGAGATTTACCTCAGATGAAGTTACAGCTGGCACATTTATTCAATTAATCGATTAGATGTCAAGGATTATGTTTACATTTCAAATTCTCTGTTTCAAGCTTGTTAAATTTGAATATTATGTAGTTTCTTTACTCCTCTGTAAAATTGATTTGTGAACGAAAACAGACTTTTAAGGACGCCATCTTGGACTGATCGACATTTTCCACCATTTTTTGACATTTTAAAAGCCAAACTACTCCACTAATGGAGAAATTTATTAACAGATTACTCAAAAATAAAAATAATCTTTAGTTTCATCCTTAAACCAAATCACCTAATCCCTTAATTATTTGTTAAATCCACAGACAGAAGTTAAGGCCGACCAATACCCCTGATTTATGAACAAAATATGGAAGAAAATATGGAAATACAAGGTTTCTACAGTGACAATACAATGAATATAAAAAAGAAATGGATTTATTTAGGATATATGTTGTTGTTTTTTTTGACTGTTTTGATTGCTTTTCTTAATTCCAGCTTAAAATAATGTTTTAATTTATAGTTAATTGTTAATTTCTAGGGAAATTATCTATTTTAAAATCATCCCATTTAGTAGTTTGATAGCTGTTGTATTTTATTTCTTCTTTTTTTTTTTCGTTGCCTGCCTACTATTCAATTCAATTTTATTTATAGTATCAACTCATAACAACGAGTAACGGGTTATTTTAAGACGCTTTACAGATAGAGCAGGTCTAGACCACACTCTATAATTTACAAGGACCCAACAGGTCTAGTAGTTTCTTCCAGAGCAAGCAAAAGTGCGACAGTGGTGAGGAAAAACTTCCTTTTAAGCAGAAACCTGGGACAGACCAAGACCCAGACCCAGACCCAGGCTCTTGGTAGGCGGCATCTGATGACCGGTTGGGGTTAGAATGAAGCAGGGCACAGTAGGACGTAGCAGGACGTAGCAGGACGTAGCAGGACGTAGCAGGGCACAGCAGGACGTAGCAGGGCACAGCAGGACGTA